>NC_138548.1:191522018-191590893 GCF_964273705.1 Natrix helvetica
GTAAATTTTGTCAATCCTTGCAAAAATCTCAGAAGAATCCTGGATCTTCAATAACGTGGCCAGAGCATCAGCACAAACTTTTCTTAAGTCCTCTCTAGGGTTTTCTCTGATACCCCTCAGTCTAACAGCGTACTCCATAGATCTGAATTGCATCATGATAATCTCCTTATCCATCCTCTGCATATTCCCCTCCATTTCAACAAATTTCAAATCTGTTTCCTTCGTTTTAGTTTCCAAATCCAAAGCCAGATGATCAACTTTGCTGTCCACCTTAAGAACAACTTCTGACAGACCTGTGGCTAAAGTGTGTAATTTTTTATCAAGTTGATCATGTTTTTTAATGGTATCCTGAACCATTTCTTTAACCTCCTTAATTTCTTTGCGTAAAAAAGCATTTTCTTCCCTTATAAAGTCCTTGAAATCCTGATAATTTATTGTAGCACCCGGTGAGGCTTTTTGTTCCGTTGCCATAATTAATAATTCTTACAGCCGCCTCTAGCTGTCACCATTCAATTAACTTTCGTTTTCCTTAGGTATTCAGCTGTAAATTAATACTTGCAAATGTTTCTTTCTAAGTTGCTCGAAATTAAAACTTTGACATTTAAGTAGTTCAGGTTATGTAAACTGGCTTAAAGATTGTTAATAGTTAGGGTTGTTTCAGCCGTTCCGCCTTTACTGCCCCGGCTATCAGCAGGTAATTAGCTTTCGTTTTCTGTAGGTTTTCAGCTATAAATCAACGCCATTTTGAATCCTTTGTTCTAAGCCCACGCCTCTCGAACTCAGCAGTAGCGTTCTTTTTAAAGAGATTTTTTTTTTCTTCCCCCAATTAAAACTTAAAATACTTGCAAAAGTCTTGCTTCCTTCTTGGGATGTTAAGATGTTAAGATGTTAAGGCTGTTCCCGGCGACTGGTTCTGCTAATTAGCCGAGGTTATCAAAAAGGCAGGAGAATACAACAACTGCGAAGGGGGGCAAACCTCGTCAGACTCCGGACTCCGGAGGGTACACGAGGACTCAACCCAGCAGCTGAATCTCTCCCTCATAAATTCCAAGAATTTACGAGTGTCCGAGGTGTTAAAGATCGTAAAAAAACACCTCTAACTGTCTCTTGATCTGACAGGCTCAAAAAAAAGCCTGCCATCGGCACCAGGAACAACCGGAAGTTCAATTACAAAAATCTTAATAGTGTATGCGTGGAAAATGTATACCCCCTTCCTCTGATGAAGGATATGTTGCCCAATTGGGTAAAGGCAAGATATTCATGAAATTGGACCTAAGAGAGGCTTACTAGAGAGTCAGAATCAAAGAGGGAGATGAAATGGAAAACTGCTTTTAACTGCCCATTCGGGTGTTTTCAATTCAGAGTCCTCCCGTTTGGCCTACAGGGGGCGCCAGCTGTCTTCATGCAATTAATAAATGAAGTTTTACATGAACACCTGTACAAGGGCATGATGGTTTACCTTGACGACATCCTTATCTACACGGAAACATGTGATGAACATGTGACTTTAGTACGATCAGTACTCAAGAAACTCCGGGCCACAGAACTTTATGCCAAATTGTCTAAATGTGAATTTCATCAAGAGAAAATTAATAACTTGGGCTACCGCATCTCTCACAATGGCATCAAAATGGACCCAGCGAAAGTGCAGGCTGTAAATGAATGGGCACCTCCTTGCACCCGCAAACAATTACAAAGTTTTTTGGGATTTGCAAATTTTTATCGTCAATTTATCCCCTCGTTCACCAGCATTGCTGTGCCCATTTCAAATCTTCTAAAGTCAAAAGGGGAGGCCAAGCTCAGCCTTTGAATTGGACTATGGAGTGTCAAGCCACTTTCGAGAAATTAAAGCAACTCTTTGCAGCTGAACCCATTTTAAAACACCCAGATATGGAGGCACCATTTATTGTTCAAGCTGATGCCAGTGATGTGGTGGTGGCAGTATTACTTCAAACGGATGCTGATGGAAAATTGCAACCATGCGCTTAGACCTCTCGCAAACTGACAGACAGAGAGATGATGGGCTACATGGGAAAAGGAAGCTTTTGCGGTCATATGGGCTTTGATGACCTGGTGACATTTCCTAGAAGGGGTGAAACACCCTTTTGAAGTATGGACTGTTCATAAAAATTTTGAAGCTTTGAAGACTATTAAGCTATCTCTTAAACAGGTGCGTTGGGTGCAACATTTCAACCGTTTCAACTTTACCCTCAAGTATATTCCGGGGGGGGGGGGGAGAATTTCCTTGGTGATGCTTTGTCTAGGCTTGCCCAATACAACAGCTCTAAGATGAGCGTAGTTCACCCAGTCATCCCAGCCAAAAGTCTAGCTGCCCCAGTGATTACTACAAGCCAAGGCATTTCGAATTTAGAGGTCACGATGGACCTCATGTCCAAACTCAAGGAGGGCATTGAGTCCGATGACTGGTTCAGGGAACATTCAAACGAATGCACTATGAAGGATGGACTGGCTTGGTTAGGAGCTAAATTATATGTCCCTGCTGCCCTGAAAACTATTGTTCTTCAAAGGGCCCATGATTCAAGAATGGCAGGCCATTTTGGATTTCTAAAGACTTTACATCTGATTAAGAGGCAATTTTGGTGGCCTTCATTGAAAAAAGACATTGAGTCCTACATAGCTAGTTGTCCCATTTGTGCTGCCGCAAAGTGCTCACCGGGAAAACCCCAGGGCCTTCTCCAAGGTGTGGCCCACCCTGAGGCCCCATGGAAGGAGATATCGATGGACTTCATTGTCAAATTGCCAGAGAGTTTAGGCAACACTGTGATTTGGGTAATTACTGACCTGTTTTCCAAACAAGTTCATTTTGTACCCTGTTCCAAAATCCCATCAGCTAAATCATTAGCTAAGTTGTTTATTTCACATGTATACTGATTACATGGAGTACCTGAATAGGAGGGTCCAGTTCACCTCCCTCTTCTGGAAGGAGTTTCTTAAGCTAATTGGCTCCACCCAGGGCCTAAGCTCCACCCTCCATCCTCAGACTAACAGGGCTTGTGAATGGACTAATTCTGTTTTGGAACAGTACCTCCGGTGTTTCATCAATTATCAACAAGATAACTGAGCTGAACTGTTACCACATGCTGAGGTGGCATACAACAACTCGGTGCACAGCAGTACCGGCTTGACTCCTTTTAGAGTTGTGTTTGGACAGGACTTTGTACCAATTCCTGAGTTGCCTCGAGAAAAACCACAAATTTTGTCCCTCTCCGAGTGGAGTGACCAGCTTTGCCAAATTTGGTCCATGACCCTCAAGGCTTGGAGGCTGCTCACCGGGCACACAAGAAACAGGATGACAAAAAGAGGGTGAAGCACAGGGAATACAAAGTAGGAGATTGAGTGTTTTTGTCTACCAAGTTTCTACAAACCACCCAACAATCAAAGAAACTGGGGTCGAAGTATGTCAGTCCTTTTCCTATTGTAAAAATCATTAATCCTGTTTCTGTACAATTGGAGTTACCAAAGCATCTTAAGCGGATTTATCCTGTGTTTCATGTCAACCTGTTGAAACCAGAGCATACTTCTTCTTTTCGTGCGCCCGTACCTCCACCCCCTGCCCCTCTTCTTATTGAGGGAGAGCAACACTTTGAGGTTAAGGAAATCTTGGATTCCAGGAAAGATAGGAATCGAATTCAATATCTGATATCCTGGAAACATTTCCCCCCCCCCTCCCAGGCTGAGTGGGTGGATAAATCTCATGTTAGAGCTCCTAGACTCTTACAGAAGTTTTACGTTAAGTACCCTGATAAGCCTTGATCATATTTGCATCATACATGTCTTATGTTGTCTTTTCTATTGTTTTATTTTCTTACAGGGATGACTTCTTTTCCTGAAGGAGGGCCGGATGTCAGCCTCTGTTTCGCTATTTGCTTTTGGCTGCCATTGAAACGGGGAGGGAGGGCCCTGGTATCTGGGAGGGGAAGCTTTTGTACAGGAGAGATTGTAGAGTAGGAATTTTGGTCTCACCATCTACTGCACATGCTGGAGATTAGCACTTGGTGTCGGTCAAGGCCAACCATCCGCATACCTACCTGATGATGCTCCTTGAAGATGGAACTCACATGACACCTAAGGGATTTACAGATTGGACAGTGGAACGAGGGTTATCAGGGGGAGAGGGTTGGTCACATATTGATAGGTATGATTTCGCGCGCTTTTGCCTCAGTTCTTGTTTTGCTTAGCTACTAACTTTTCATAACCAGTAAAAGTACCCTTAATTCTGCAAAATGGAGTTAAGTGGTTTCTTTCTTGGTTACTGAGGGAGGCTGGCTTGACAGAGTTTTCCTTACATTTTTAGCTATTTTACTGCTTTTGTAGTCATGTTTTGTGTCTACAATTGCATTAATGTCTCCTAGCATGCAGATATTCTCATAATCCATTTCAGTTATCTTCTTATGTAATTTTTATAAAAGTCTTCTTGTTTATTGTTTGGCTCATATATTGCTATCAGGAGTATCTGTTTTTGGTTTATTACTACCTCCACCATCAATGTCCTCCCTTCTTCATCTAGATAGATTGGTTTAGCATTTATTGTTTCCTTAATGTATAGAGCCACCCCTCTTTTCTTTTGTTGTGCTAATGAGGAATATTATTTCCCAATTTTGGGGTACTCCGATAATTTACTATATTGTTTTTTGATGTGGACTTCTTGAAGACAAATTATATCTAATTTAGTTTTTGTAGTCATGTAAAAAATGCTTTTTCATGGAGTTCAACCCATTTATATTGATTGACATCATCTTACTTTCTTCTTCCATCACTTTCACTTATATATAGGTCTTATTCTCCTAGTTGTTCTTATTTTTCTCTGGTCTTTTGCTCTTGCTCCTTCTGGTTCTGCTTGTTCTATTTTCTCAGTTTCTTCTTATTGAGTACTTCTTCTCTTATTTGTTCCTCCTGCCTCTTGTATTCTATTTCTCCTCTCATTTCCTGTTCCTCATTTGTACTGAAGTAGTTGTCATAGAATTCTAACCCCTTCAGTTGTTTTCGAGGTGGCAAAGAAAGTCACAGAGCAGCCGATTGCCAAGCACCCAGTCTGATACGCCAAACAACACCTGGCCCCGCACAAAAAGGAGGCAAGAGATTTGCAAAATCTTGAGAGAGGGCTTTAAAAGGGATAGAGGTCATTGAGTTCATCCCATTGCCCGGATATGGCAAGGGAACTCTGACCAAGCTGTCCTGGCTCCTGATGGAGAACAACAGTAGAATGGACGACGATCCCTTGGTTAGTTACCCTGTGATCTCTGTAACAATCCCAATAGAGCTAGTCATGCCTTTCTTGGAGCATAATAAGAATCAGATTGCATTAATAGACTTACGTTGCACCTGGTGTCTGGTCAGCCTGAGTGTAGTGGAGAAACTAGGGGTGATGCTTAGGAAACTCAAAGTGCTCATGGCTTTCTGGCAACTGGATGGCTCAATAGCAGTTGGTCACTGAGTCAGTAGAAATGAAAATGAGCCTCCCCCAAAAGAAACCAGAAGCTTCATCATGGCACCGAGCATGGATACTGAGCATATTACTGAGCTTGGCATGGCTGCTGAAGTGGAACCCCTCCATAAATTGGAGGAGACAACTGTTCAAGAGTAACCCTAACCCTCAAATATTGAGAGCCTACAAATATTGTTGACTGTGCGTTGAGCAATAGCACATGGTTAATCTTTGCAATGGCATCTTTCCATTCATAATTCAATGAGTTAATGACAATGCTGATCATTTGAACATCATCAATAAAATGGCCTCTTTATCCCAATTCTTTTCTCATTCCTTTCAGTTTGGTCAAATGTCCACCAATTTGTTCGCCAGGTTTCAATCTTGAACCATGGAACTCAGACATGAGCAAACATGAAGATTTGATTGAAACAGGCCTGTAGCAATTTTCCAATTGGGCCCAAATTTGTTGGGCTGTTGCATCAGGCGGAAAAATAACCTGCAGTTCAGTATCCATGGACATCAATAATGTTGTGCAAGCCTTAGTCTCTTATTGCAGGAGTCCATGGTTGGGCAGGAAGATTAAACACCATACAATGGGTACCTTCTCTGTGAAGCAAAAGTGAAACCTCACTAACCCAGGCCTTATAATTCTGTCCTGACATTTTTAATTTTGACTCACCAGTCAATGGAGTGACAGAAAATGCCTGTTGAGGTATGTGCATTTGAAAAGCTTGCTGTGCAGATAAAAATGCTTGTTGTTGCACCTGTGGTCACTGTAATCTAACCTGTGGTTGTTGTACTACAGCTGGGGCCGGTGCTTGAACAGCAATAAAAGCATGGCTTGCTGGAGGCTGCATTAAGTACTGTTGTGCTCCATCTGAGAAGGCTCCGGCACCTCCAGGGGGTGCTGAAAATTGGGCCTGTGGGGGTACTTGTTGCATTGCAGCCTGAATATCTGAGTAATCTAATGACATGTGTGAAAGAGTCTGTTGCAATGTCTGAAATTGTTCCTGAATTTTAACATCCATGTCAGCTCTCTGTAGTAAATTATTTCTGCCAGTAGATGGTGCTGTGGTTTCAGCTTTTGGCTGTAATATTTCTGCCTGCGTGACATGTGCAATTGGAGAACAAAGGAGATCACGTGACAATTGTGACGTGTTCACAGCTCTCTGTTCTGATTTGCCTGACACAATATCCTCCAGGGGCTGTGTCTTAGGCTTTGGAGAAGAAGGCAAGATGGCATTTTCAGAAATTTGAAAAGCGGTAGAATCCCTCTTCTCTGACTTGAGCATAGAATAAACCTTTTTGGCCTGGAATAGCTCATGTTCAAAGAATTCTATGTAATCACGATAGCAATTCATAGCTTGCTTAGAGGTTTGGGGAGAATCATACATTTCTCTTTCTGTGTGGGAGTGAAATTGCTCCTGCTGTGAAAGCTTTGGCCTGGCACCGAGCATTTCAAAATCTCTAAGAAGTGTTTGGGAGCATGCATAATTAGAAGGATGTGTTACTGACCTCAGTCGGAACACGTCACCTTCAGAAGCAGCTTTATTTTCTTGAGATCTGTGTGAGAACATTTCTCCCACAGCAGATTCTTCACCTGGTCAGGTTGCTGGAGCAAACGGGACTTCAAGGGTTGTAAAAATTTGTAAAATGCTTTTCTTTTCTTCATCCAAGAGGCTGGAGCCATCGGAATGTCTTGCAGAAAATTCTTTTAATTTCTTTTTCTTCTTAGGCATCTTAGAAGCGATTTAAATCAGTGTTCCTTGGTCGTGAGATAAATCATTCTGTCTTAATTAGCCTAGGCATTTATCTTCAAAAATAACAAGCAAGGAAAAGCCATAAATCAAACATCCTCTGCTACCATTTGTCAGGGTGTGAATTCCGCCCTGGAATTAATGAGGTCTGGACCTTGGCAAATCCTTGAAGCATACTTTTGAAATAAGCAAAATAAACCCTGAGGCATATTCTAAGAATAACATTTTATTGTAAAGAAAGTAAAAATACAAACTTACTAAGCTAATAATCATATCTTGGCAGAGTTCCTGTCTGCCTTGGCAGATGGACAAAAGAAAAAAGTAAAGTGAAGGTATGTGGAATGTATGACATGCGCAGTAAATCATTGCTGATAAGAAGCAGTTCATTCTGCTGTATAACTCAGAATGTAGGCACAGCTGGCAAACCAAATAAACGCAGTGACAAGAAAGACCAGCTTCAGGGCGGCACCATACCCCAGATGCTCCACCTTCCATGGTCAAGAGTACGGGTCCTCCTTCTGGGGTCAGGATTCTTTCAGAGGGTCTGATTTCAGGAATTCAGGATTCAGGCAGTACCAGGAGGATACCCCTGCAGGCAAAGATAGCAACCAGATAGACAGCAAAGGGGCAGGCAGCAGAAGCGGCCCTTTTGAGGGGGCAGAGGAGGCGGTTGCGGGCACTCCTTCCGCAAGAACTAACCCTAGGCCTAGCTCACCTCCCATTGGGGGATGCTTGGTGTATTTCGTCAACCGTTGGGAGCTATCTTTTCCGATGCGTGGGTTCAGACCACTATCCAATATGGCCTTTCAATATGGCCTTTCAATCCAGCCCTCCTAGCTTCTTCCGGATCTGCCCTGTTTTAAATTACCTGACCCGGAGGCAGCTTATGCAGGAAGCCATTCAACATCTATTGGACATCAGGGCTATCCAACTGGTGCCTCTAGAGCAACAGGGTCAGGGTTATTATTCCATTCTCTGTGATCCCCAAGGCCTCGGGCGGTTGGAGAGCGATTCTTGACCTGAAACGGTTAAACCGGTTCATTCGCTATTGGAGGTTTAAGATGCATTCGCTGCATTCTTTTTTGGGAGGGATTAGGCAGGGAGATTTTCTCACCTCCATAGACCTCACGGAGGCACACCTACATATACCCATAGCCCCTGAACACTGTCAGTATCTCAGGTCCTGTTATCTAGGGCACCATTTCCAGTACCGGGCCTACCCTTCGGGCTGTCTTCTGTGTTCCAAGTTTTCACGAAGGTAGCGTACCTGAGGCTAGTACCTATACGAATCCAATGCTATTTAGATGACCTGCTTTTGCAGTCATCCTCCCTTAAGGGTCCCCTACGGGACTTAGACATTACCATGTCAACCTTGAGAGATCACGGATTCTCGGTTAATATGGCCAAAAGCCATCTCCACTAGGCTGATTCATTTAGGAGCCTTGATAGACACAGTGTCAGGCTCAGTTTTCCTGTCATCTGAAAGGCAGCACAATCTTAGGGAGCTGGCCTCCCAGGTATCCAGGAAGCGTAGGGTGGCCCTTGCTAAGTTGCTAGGCACGATGGTGTCCGCCATTGGCATTGTCCCTTGGATGCGCTTCCACACCAGAGACCTTCAATGGTTCCTTTTACCATTCCAGCGAAGCACATGAGCTGCTCCCAGATCAAGGTCCTACTAGCAGCAGAAGTATCCCGCTCCCTGATATGGTGGACATCCCCAGTGATAACCAAGCAGGAATTCTTCAGAACTCCAGACCAGGTGACGGTTATAATGGATGCCAGTCTATTTGGATGGGGGGGGGGCATCTGCGGACTCAGATGGCGCCAGGCAGAATTGACTCACAACATAAACTGGTTGGAGCTCAGGGTGGTCCGCCTGGCCCTCAGACATTTTCGCCATTCAGTCAAGGGCATCCATATTCTAGTCCTCACAGACAACATAACCACCAAAGCACATATAAACAGACAGGGGGGACCAGATCAAAGTCCCTCATGCTGGAGGCCAAAAGACTGGGACTTTGGGCCGAAAGGAATCTACTTTCGATAACCGCAGAGCATATAGTAGGGGTGGACAACATCAGGGCCGAGCTGGAGTGGAAACTGCAAACAGCAATCTTCGAGGCAATTGTGGACCATTTCAGCCGCCTGGAGGTCAACCTATTTGCTACCCATCTCAACGCTCAGCTCCTGAGGTTTTACTCCTTGTACCCAACTCAGAAAGCAGAGAGGGTGGACTGCTCATGGCCTTGTGGGCTCCTTTATGCCTTTCCACCCTTGCCATTGATTCCCAGGGTTATCCAAAAGATCTTACAGGAAGGGCGGAGGTGGTGTTGATTGCCCTACATTGGCCCCGGCGGCCTTGGTTTGCCGACCTCAGATCCCTCTCGGTGGACAGGCCCTGGAGGATCCCCCAGGAAAGGATCTTCCTCAGGCAGGGGTTGCTGGAGCACCCGGATCCTCAGTGGCTCCAGTTGACCGCTTGGCGCTTGAGCAGAGCATCCTGAGGAAGGACAATTTCTCCTCCAGAGTCATACAGACTATACAGGTGGATTGCAGGCCTTCCATGGAGTGCATCTACAGCGCTACGTGGTATACCTTTTGCACATGGTGCACCACCAGGAGCCATGACCTAGTTTGAGCCACAGTTTCACATGTTCTTGACTTCCTCCAGGCGGGCCTGGACAGAGGGTTGGCTCCGAATACTATTAGAAAACAGGTCTCTGCAATTTCCTTGGTACTCCTGTGCGGTAGGTCTCAGACTCTGACTCACCACCCCATGGTCAGGCGGTTTCTCAAGAGGGCCTCTAATCTTAAACTGCCCATGGTACGCAGGTACCCTTCCTGGAACTTACATAGGGTGTTGGACGCTCTGACAGGCGCCCCCTTTGAACCATTACGAACAGTTTCTCTCAAGTTCTTGACACTCAAGATGGCCTTTTTGGTGGCCATTACCTCCGCTAGGCGGATATCTGAGCTACAGGCACTATCTACCAGGGAAGACCTATGTGTGTTCCACCAAGACAGAGTGGTTCTACGGCTGGACCCCTCCTTCATACCCAAGGTGTGCTCTTGTTTCCATCGTTCGCAAGAACTGATATTGCCCAATTTCTGTCTGGATGCTGCTCATCCTTTGGAGAAAAAGTGGCACACTTTGGATGTGAGGAGGGCTCTGAGGATCTACCTCAAAAGAACTCTGCCAACCAGAAAATCAGAAGCCCTGTTCGTCTCTTTCCAGCCAGGGTCCCTGGGAAACAAGGTGACATCTACCACTATAGGCAGGTGGTTACGAACCCGTATTGCTACTGCTTACCAAGCACGTGGTCTGCAAGCACTGAGATCTGTTACAGCACATTCTACACGAAGCGTGGCCACTTCAGCAGCCTGGGCCATGCAGGCCTTCTTGACTGAGATCTGTGGGGCAGCTACATGCTCTTCCCCCTCACCATTCATGAGGAATTACAAATTGGGCATCTTTGCATCTGCAGAAGCATCATTCGGACGTAGGGTGTTGCAGGCTGTTCACAGGATGGGGGAAACATCTCACCAGGCATAAGGTTGTGCACATATATATAGAGCATGTGTGGACCCTCCCTAGGAACATGTGAGTTTTGGTATGTCCTATCCTGGATACTCCTCCTGTCACTATGGAGAAAGGGTATTGGTACTTACCTGATACGCCTATTCTCATAGTGGGGGAGGAGGATCCAGCCCCTCCCTGAGTTTTGTATTGTTATTGGGACCATTCTGTTTGGTATAAACGTGTTCTGTTAAAGAAATACATAAAAGTTTTTGGAACTACAACAAGGTCTAGAGTGGATGACACATCGAGTCTGATAGAGTTCCTTGTCAAAACTGGGGATTACCTGATGACTAGGGCGTGGCCTAAAGAGCTTATCGGACTCAGCCCAATCAACAAGAGAATGAAGTTAACCCATCCTGGATACTCCTCCCCCACTATGAGACTAGGCGTATCAGGTAAGTACCAACACCCTTTTTCATCAGCAGATGGCGCTCTCGCTTCCGTCTGCTTCAACCTCTCTGTGATATTGTTAAGAGTTCCGATTTCAATTATTTTTTTAATTATTCAAATAATGTTTAAATTATAAATCTGATAATTGAGCAATGTTTGTAAGGAGAAATTTGGTACTTTAATTCCAGCATTTTAAAATGCTCTTTAAAAATTCCCTGAATTTTTAAGGGAATTTTAATATTTGTATTTTAACTAAGAATTGTACAGTATATTTTTTACCTCCTCCGTCTACGTCCACGTCTATGTCTATGTCTATGTCTATGTTCATGTCTATGTATTTGTATATGGTTTTAACATGACTGTACACCGCCCCGAGTCCTGCCTAGGAAAGGGTGCGGTCTAGAAATAAAAGTTGTTATTATTATTATTATTATTATTATTATTATTATTATTATTATTATTATTATCAATACCACGTACCTCCCTTCTTGCCTTCTTCTTTCCTTCTCTCTTTCCCCTTTTCTTCTTCAACTCCCTCTCCCCAACTCCTCCTCCTCTTCTCCTTGCCCTCTCTCCTACCCTTACTATCACTCCCTTACTTTGCCTCCTTTACCCTTTCTTCTTTTTCCTCCTCTTTCTCCTTCCTTCCGTTGTTGCCCTTGCTTATTTTCTTCATTATGATGGATTTGGGGGTGAAATTCCAGTGATCCCAGCTTCATATGTCCATAAAAATAAATTTCCTCTTCCACATTTTATTTCCCTATAATAATTCCACTTGTATCATCTTTTAAACTGTATATTTGTGTCTTAATACTTTTCTGCCCCCCCCTTAATTTAATAATGTGTCATCCAGGTTGCTTAGTCTGAAATCTTTTCCTTTTTTTATTTATATCCTAACCAATCATAAAATTGTCCCCATGTCCTGAAGTACACTGATTAGTATTTGTCCTTTATTCTCAATGTCAGCCTGTTCATTTCTGCACAGTCCAATATTTTCTTTATTATCTCTCCTTCTGACGGGATTCTGTCTGTTTTCCACTTCTGTGCAAATACAATTTTAGCTGCTGTTATTATGTATATAATCAAATATGTATCTTCTTTACTGTATTTTTCTGGTAAAATACCCAATAAAAGTACCTCTGGTCTCAACTCTACACGTCGATGTAATATTTTCTCTAAACATGTTTGTATTTTTATACAATTCTCTTTATATGCTCTTGCCATTGTTAGTTTATAATTCCTTTCCCATAGTTGTTGCCATTTTTCAGGGACGTGCGGTCAGGGGAGGCAGGGGAGGCAGAGCCTCACCGCTCTAATCATGAAAATAAAAAAAAGGGGGAAAGGGAAAAGGCTCTGAGGAGCCTTCTGCACACGTGGTCCGGGAATGTGTGCAGGAGGCTCCTCTAGCCTCAGCCTCCCTCCTGCATATGTGGTCCCATTCCCCACCTTCCTGAGTCAACATGAAGGGGACCGTGGAGCGTGAGCCGTGGTCCCGTGGAGCGCACTCCGTGGTCCCCTTCATGTTGACCCAGGAGTCAGGAAGGAGGGGAATGGGACCACGTGTGCAGGAGGCTGAGGCAGCTTAGGCCTCCTGCACACGTGGTCCCATTCTCTGCCTTCCTGAGTCAACATGAAGGGGACTGCGGCTCGCGCTGATGACATCACCAGCCTCACCAGCCATAAACCTCACCGCACGTCACTGCCATTTTTCCAATTCAATCGTGTAACCAAAGTTTTTTTGTCCATCATTGTTTCTTTTACTTCCTCTTCCTCTAATTTGACTGCCGAAACCAACCACTTTTTACCCCAGATGCTCAAATTTCACCAATTCCAAATCAAATAGCCAAACTTCGGGTTTTTGTTACCCTAATCCAAATATATTTTATTTCCACCAGGAGTTTTTCCCCATCAAACAGAGGAGTGTTTCAAATAAAAGGAAAAAGAAAAAAAAGAGAACCAGGTAGAGAACAAAAAAGAATAAGCAGCAAATAAGAGAAAAAAATAAAAATAATCCACCTTAGTAACTCCTACTCTTTAAAAAGTAAAAAAAAAGAGTGGAGTGGAGAAAATAAAAAGAAAATTAGCTTAAAAATAAGTCTAGGTAGAATTCAGGTGAAGAAAAAAACCCACATTTCCAAAACTCCAAAGTGATAGATTAAAAAAAAAGAGAAAGAAAAAGAAAAATAAGTACACAACTGGCATTGTTTCCTTTTTAAAGAGACAATTATTATCAACACTCTGTTTACCAAGTCTCTAAACATCGTCCAAGATCATCCTTCTAATCTCCCTCTTTGTTCTTTGGCTGGGTTTGATATATTTCCTCTGGTGCCACTAGATGGCGCTATAGTTTATTGCCACTGCTCAGTTAAAAGGGGGGGGGATATTCCAAAAGCAAATGTCAGAGTTTCAAATGTAAATTCTATCAATATAAAAATCTCAGTAAAAACCAACTCTGTCCAATCTGCTTTCCATTGTCAAATCAATCCTCAAATTCATTTAGTATGTCATTTATTTATTTTATGGCATCCGCTTCTTTGCCGCTGCTTTTGAAGGTGGAGAGATAGCCAACAGTCCACTCTCCCCCCTCCCTTTCTAAGAGTCTTTCTAAGGCTCTTCAAACAGAGAGGAAAAAAACCAAGAATGCCCCAAGATAGTCTCATGATCTAACCCAGACACTCCACCTTGCTTTCTTCTCATTCCTTGTGTGGCTGCCCCAACTTTGACAGCTTGCAATGGCTGTCTTCTCTGCTGTTGGGTTGGAGGCTATTGCTGATGCTCCAGGGGATTTGCGGCTTTTCCGTTCATGCCTGCATGTGCCCCCATTCCTCACCCTCCCTATGAGAGAGCTCTGGTCCCCAGTGGGACCCCCAAAACGGCAGGGATATTGATGCTTCTTTGCCGCCCAAAGTTCACATGCGTACTGCTGCAACGCTGGCCATGATCTTGCAATGCTGGAGCACATGACAAGTAGGATGACCAGGCAGCCTGCATATTGGTCACCATATCATACTTGAGGCTGATGGTGTATGAAGCGTTTGCATCAATTGTCACCTGGACCACATGACTATATTCATTAAAGGTCAACTGGTACTCGAGTCTGCAGAGTGCAGACTGGTAGTATAGCATGTGACTTTCCAGGAGTTTGAAGTCTAGTGGGATGTAGAAGCGGTTGTCGAAGACAGTTGCGACTGCCTATAGTGATGCTCTCATCTTTATTCTCAGCCCCAACACAGATCAGGTGACATTACGGTTTCTAGTTTAATTTATCCCCCGATACTTTGAATTGAGTGTCTCTGAAGGGAACAACCATGTTCAACAGTAGAACACATCACTGTCATTGAGGCTCATGACTTCATTTCCAGAGGTCTTGATTGTTATCATTTTTATGATGGCATGGCCGAGATTTTGAACCACTGTTTGGTTGTTATCGGTTGAGGTCAGGGCAATTGTGAAAGTCAGTTTGACTGTCCCTGGGGCAATGATGTCATTGGTGCCAAGGTTTCAGAACCTGACAAGTAGCTGCTGGTTCTGGTCAATCGTAGATGGATTGTTCATCACAGTGACTGTCTGGCGCTGGTTGTTGACCCCTAGAGAGTTTCGAAGGGGTGGAGATTTCATCTGTATGCACTTGAAGACATTGTCATTGCAAAACAACAAGTATTGAACTTTGAGCAGCTAGCCTTCAATATGTTATTTAGTAGCAATATGGCAGGCTTTGATCTTAATGAACCTACATTAGAGCCAGACAAGATACACAATGATGAAGCTCCTGTTCTTCCACATCCTGCTGTCGTCACCCCTCCTGACTTGCAACAGCCTGGAGCTCTTTAAGACAATATTCAAAATCTCAGAGATGAACTGCACACCTCTGAACTAGAGTCGCAAAAGAAACATCTGGTGGCTTCATTCTACAATGAGGTCTCCAAGACCTATAATCTCACTCCAGATCAAACCATTCCCTATGACCAGTTTACAATAGGGGATGAACATAATCTCAGAGCAGGCATACTACAGGACATCCTGGTAGTGAGTTTTCACTGAGGGGATGTCTACTGGGGATGATATGGTATTTCGGCATTTGCCAAGAACTGCTTATGTGCATCAAATGCTGTCCTAGAGCCCAGAATACTTGTGCATGTCTTTGCCTGGGCTCCGAGGATTGCCCAGACATATGTTCGGATGTTGTCATTCAGTCACTCAACCCCGGGGTGGGTAAAGCCCTCCGATTTGTCAAGGATGAATGTTGTCCAGGCTGTGTCTACATCCTTTTTGATGAAGTCCATATGGAGGATATCACTCGTAGTCTTTTTCATGAACAACATACTTCTTGAATCATACTCTCCATCGCCGACAGTCAGTACGCAGAGAAATGGCAAACTCGGCATAGATCTTCTCATATGCCTGGTAGTCAAACGGGTTGTTGATGGCATCCCAGGCCTGGTCCTGGAGTCGTGGCATCTGTATCACCCCCAGGATATGCCTCATCTGGTAGTATATGTCAAAGCAATACAAAGACCGCAGCAGGGGATTTTTGGCAGTCAATCTTTCGCCAAAACATCACAGCCTATGGTGGCACACCAAATGGCGAATTTGAACTGGTTCTGCCAGAATTGCATGGGGTTTGAGTTCCCAGCTTGGATAAGCTTGTTTGAGGACACATTGGGTCCATGATAGTTCTGAAACACATCTGGGAATTTGGCTTCAAACCCTTCTCCTGCATGCAGGGCAAGTGCCTGGACCTGGATGTGATTATTTCAAAGAAACTGGTGAGTGATGATGCCGCTTATTGTGCTCCAGGCTGAAACTTTGGGTCTGTATTGAAGGCAAACACTTTGACATCCATAGTGAAGCTCCAGACAAATGTCCAAAGGGGAGAGGATATAGGCCTCCAGCAATATGTTTATAACTGTGATGGGTGTCTGCATGTTGGCCTCCACTCAATAACATTTACCATGGGATGGTTCAACATCAAGATTGGTGAATCATTCTTGTACAGGTGTGTTGGTGGTACAACAAACACCATACTCATCCCCTTTGGCCTGTACAGCTTTACACAGTTGTAAGACATCATTCAGGGGGCCAGCTCTTCTGCAGAGTTGATGGTGAGTAATGGGTTTATCATCCTAACTGTTGCCAGTGAATGGGAAGTCCATCTGACTGATGGGCTTCTCAACCTACTTGGGCTAATCACCCAACAGGTACTGAATGCTGATGGACTTCTCCACTTTGAACAAGATGGTAGTTTGGGTGGCCAATGGCTCAACGCTGGGGTATATATCGGAGCTCTTCCTTTTGACTTTGCGACAAATAAAGTGCTCAGGATCCACTTGGAGCAGATTAATACCACTGGCAACATGGTTGATGGAGCCCCCCCATGCTCCTAGCCTCCATAGCCATTGAAAGCTATTCCCTTGGGGACGTCCACACAGTCCGCATCGAGCAGCCCCCAAAAAATGCCCCCAGGATGGACCGATTTCAAAGTTAAAGGTAACAATTAGAGATAAAACTGGAAAAAAGATCAATAACCATGACTTACCAATCTCTCATCTTGTGATGACACTTGAGGTCATCACAAGGTAATGAAGCAGGCAGCTGCTCCACCTGCAATGGCTGCACCACTTTACTAGATCTGCTGAGTTTGAACAACACATAATCTTCAGGAAATCTCACAACTGAAAAAGGATGAGGATGAACGAGACCGGCGTACTCAGCTATACAAAAAGTACCTCCAAGGTGTAAATATCCTCTATGGTGTTGAACCGGCATTGCTTTTAGCCGACATGGGAATGGGTTTCGGGGGTGTGGGCCTCCTTTCTACCATAATCACAGCCCCATCTGCCTTGGGCCTTGGCCTATGATGTCCTAGCAGCAGGTGATAAATTCGTTGGGCACCAGCTCGCAGTTAAGGCAAAAAACCCCACGATCAGATTAGGGTATTGACTGAAAGCAAGCGGAATACAATTGCAGATCATGTCTCTCGAGCTCTCATGGATGGCCTGAAGAGGAGTTCCGTCTGATTGTCAATGAGGCCAACAAGTACCACCAGATGAAGGCTGAGATCTGTGCTGGAGAGACAGCACATGCTGCTTTCACTCTCAATGAGGAGACAAAAAATTCACTCATTCTGAAAGACAGGGATGAGGTCTGAGCCAGCGTCATAAAAAAAAAACTGTTACAGTGACATGTAGCTGTGTGTTAACGATGTGGACGGGGTTAACCACTATGCGTAACACTTTTTGTCATGTTTGGCAAAGTGCACTCACTCTCTTCTGCTCCCAATCTGCACAGTCTGGTGATATTTTCGTAAGCATTTTTATCCACCGATTCCGCAGCTCTGAGGAATTCAGTAGAGCCCTGATCATGACACAACCACGCAACAGTTTCATGACTGTTTTCAGCTGCCTTATGGCTAGATCAACTTCTGTGACATGAGACCATAAGTAATAATTCTTATCCCATTGTTTGCTTCAAACTCCGTGCTCCAGACACAGTTGCACAATGGCCTCGTGACCATTTTTAGCTGCATCATCCATGGTATCTTGATAGCACCCTGTTCCAGGCATAGTTTGACAATGTCTCATGGCCAGCCAGGGTTGCATGTCTCATTGGCCAACTCCAGTTGATGCCACCCCAGGCATGACACAACCTGATGAGGCTTCATGACTGCCCACAGTCCCATATCTCATAGTTCAATTAAACTCAGTTGCACCCAGCTCTTTAAAGCACCTAATGACGCTCTCACAGCCATCATTAGCCACCATTGCCATAGCTCTATTGAGCATGACATCTCTGTGAAGGTAGCCCCACCCCTGACACAATTCAGTGAGGTACAGATTATCAGTCATCATTAGTGTACTTGCCCGCAGGATGGATGTACTGTAGGCAATGGGTATGTCTAAAAGGAGAGCCCGGACTGGCAAGGGTAGTGGGCCACCCGCGGGGCTCTCCCTGTCAAGTTTGCATGGGTGCTATTTTTGGTCTGAATCACTGGAACAGCTGTTAGCTGGGTTAGTTGACCCGACATAAACAATTACCAAAAACATTTTTACCTAACTGTGGCCCGACGTAGACAAACAATTACCAAAAACATTTCTACGCCAAGTTTTATATGCTTGAGGTTCCCCTACCAATGGTCTGAAGAGGGACTGAGGGACTCGGGGGGGGGGAGTTGGGGCATTTCCCAATACTCATGGAGATTCACTCTCCCTGCTGCTTTATTAACATGCTCACAAGGACATCTATAGAAAAATCTGCAGGGTCAAAGGTTGGGAGTGTTAACAGAACTGTTCAGTATCTTGCACTGGCTCTTTATTTAATATATCGATTGTCAAATACATTCTGAGACAATAAGAATTTTTTTTTAAAAAATATAATATTGAAATATATAAATAAATATAAATATATAAATAAATAAATATAAAATTTAAGTATGAAATAAAAAACAGCAGCAGAAAAAGTAACAAACACAGAATGAAATAACACCATCCCTTTGTGTGTGTGTGTGTGTGTGTGTGTACATGCATGTGTACAAATTTTCAAATCAGCCGATTCCTGGTGACTATCTGGAAAAGTCCCTGCATTTTTTTGGCAAGGTTTTTCAGAAATGAATTGCCATTGCCTGCTTCCTAGGGCTGAGAAACCGTGATTAGTCCAAAGTTACCCAGCTGGCTTCAATAGCTAAGGCATAATTAGAACTCAAAGTCTCCTGGTTTCTAGCTGGTGCCTTACCACTACACAAATTTGACAGCTAATTTTAAGAAAGAATAATTAAAATACTTCAGATAGTGCCAGAATAATGCTCTCATTATCTCATTTCAGGCAGAAAAGGCAATCAGACCAATTACTCTATGGAAGATTTCTGTGGGGTGGAAAATGATCTGTCAAATCCACCAACTTCTGCTTGGCTCCTTGCTGGCATTCTGGGGAAGTGGGAGAGAAACAACTGGGCACTAAAGCTGTATATTTTTATTGTAAGAAATTAGGAGGGGGGGATTAGCAGTTGAGGAAGTTCTGGAATCCAGTTTGTGCTGGTGTGCTTCAAGGTCGTTTGCCCTGAGAGTGGGATTTCACCAACCCAAACACTTCAGTGCTTTCTCAAACATCTTGATGGTGCTGGATTGACTACACACCAATGGACCACGGGAGGAGGGTTAGGGGAAACCAGAGGTTTAGTTCTGTATTGATGCATGGGAATTTTAAAATTCCACTTGACTTTACTGCAATCAGCATCTCTTAGTAAAAATGCCTTTTTGCATCAACCAAATGGAGTTGGGAGTTATCTACTGTATATCTGGTGCATTTTTTCTTTACTATTTCTTACCTCTTCTATCTTTTCTAGTTGGTCAATTCTATTTCTTGATTCGAAAGCGAATCCACTTGAGGCCAGAAGATGCCTTGTTCTTCTTTGTCAACAATACTATTCCTCCTACCAGTGCTACTATGGGTCAGCTGTATGAGGTAAATACTAGCATTTCTTCTATTTTAATGGTGCAAATGATGGAATAGTGCATAGCAAATAACATGTTTTTGTTTATTTAGTACAGTGCTTTTGCTTTCTACATGAAACTAAATTCTATTTGCCCATTGCTGCATTGTATCACAAAGCTTAATCTCTGAACCTTTTCTGTTTTTTTTTCTGAGGGACTTTCAAGTGCCTATTGTAGAAAGACTTACTCAGTCTGAAATCTACAGATGCACGGCTTTTTATTTATTGTTATGTGCTCCTGACTTTGTTCTGAGCGCTTCCCTTTCACCCAGGATGTGAGCACTTGCATGCTTGCCACTTCCTGTGTGCCCACCCAAGGGAGGGCCCAAGTTGGCAGGGTCAAGTCTAAGGCCAAGCACACAAACCAATGCCATCTGTGGTCCGGTTTGCTGCTCACTCACATCCAGCTGCCTTATTGTTTGAGGGCAGGAACGAAGCCTTCAACCAGACATGTCAAATATAAGGCCCAGATTTGGCCCTTAGGGCCACTTCAGAAACTGTGAGGGAGTAGCTGCTGCTGCCACAGCCAACCCCAGCCAGATGCCCCCCAGCATGCTCACAGGAGATGGTGAGCATGCAGGGGCTGCCGATCGTTGAAATCATTTTTTCCACTTTTTAAAGCACTTTTTACTACCGGTTCCGGTGAATAGGTAGTAAAAAATGCTTTTAAAAGTGGGAAAAAAGGTTCTATGACAATCAGCTGTGCCTCACAATTGTCCAAACCTTCCCTCTCCCCCACTTTTTAAAGCATTTTAACTACCTATTCGCCGGAACCGGTAGTAAAAAATGCTTTAATAAGTGAAAAAATGTGGTTCTGACGATTGTGTGGCATAGTTGTCATGAACCCCCCCCCCCACTTTTTAAAGCTTTTTTCTACTACTGGTTCAGGTGAACCTTAGCACTTTTTTCTACCGGTTCTAGTGAACCACTCAGAACCGGTAGCATTTCACCCCTGATCCAGCCCATTGGAAGTGCTGGACAGCCACCCTCCTGCCCGCATGCCCCATCCCACTGTCTTTGCTTGCCTGTGGCCAACATGACTGGGATGGGGCAGATGGCCAGGCATGCAGTTCCCTTCTACTAATACAAAATCACACCATACCATATCTTTTTCTTGGGATTTAAGTATAATGTGTTCAAAATTTTGGCTTCCACTGTATGCCCACCTATTCCTTGTGCCCTAATTTTTCATTGTCCAATTTTCAACCCTTTTAAGTATGAAGTTCAACATGGATCTGTGGCTCCAGAATCAACCAAAAACATAATGTCTTCATTCTCTGTTCCAACTTTCAAAGTTATCAGGTCCCTGGAAAATTGCTTGTTTTAAGTTCTGGGCTTTTTTTATGGATTCTTAGAACAATATATTTTTCTTGTTTTTCAGTTTTGCCTTTCCTGTTTTCCAATTCAATTATCTTTCCTATTATCTCATTTAGTTAATTTTCCCTGGCTAGCCATTTCCTCTTGCAGCTGTTTTTACAGCTTGTATTCTTTCTTTTCCCACTCTGAAGACCCAAATAATTTTTGCCTACATGCCTATCTTGCATCCTGCCTTTAGACTACTATTTCCTTTCTCCCCATTATGGCAAGGTTTTTTTCCCCTACTCAATAAATTTTCACTGCACAATAAATTTGACTGTCTCTGAAGATTCATCATATCAGTGCATACTTATCATTTATTATTTATTTATTAAATCTTTATGCTACCTTCCTTACAAGGTGACTCTGGGCTGCTTATAAAATAAGTAAAAAATAGTTAAAAGAATAAAGCAACACAGAATTAAAGCAGATATTTACCTGATGTAACCCTGCTAGGCCATGACATACTCTGCACCAGGGGTGGGTTTCAATTTTTTTTACTACCTGTTCAGTGGGTGTGGCTAAGTGGGGAGCATGTGACTAAGTGGGCATGGCCAACTTGATGTCACTCACACACACTTAGTCACATGACACCCCCCATCACCAAGCTACGCTCACCAAAATGGTGGTGAAAATTTTTGACAAGTGGGGGGCGCCAGACCGGGGCTCTTTGCTGTCCCCTGGACTGTGCTGGGGTCGAGCCAAGTAGCTGCTCTTGGAAGTGGTGGCTGTGGCTGATGGGCTTAGCCCTGGGCTCTCGTTCTGTATGCCCAGGAAATGGAACCCAGGGAGGAAGATAATGGCCATTCATCTTTTGGAGGCAACGGATTCAGCACCTTACACTCGCATCCGAAGTAGCAGTGTAAAGTAGCAGTGCCTGCCACTCTCCACCATCTTTGGAGGCAACGGAGGCAACTGCTCCTCTTGATGGGGCAGCCATGCTTGCACACTCCTGGCCCGAAGCCTCGCAAGACCCCCCCCCCAAGCGCAGCTTACCTGTGCCGGGAGGCCTCCCTGGCAACGGGTAGGTGGTTGCAGGCACTTCTCCAGCCCAGGCTTTGAGCTGAGACTTTGAGGCTCCCAGAGCAGCCCATGTGGCTCCAGCTGTGCCCGGGCTGGTGGAACTCTCGCAACTGCGTGCCTATTGCCAGGGAGTCTGCCGGGACCACCAGGTGCCTTCCAGCACAGGTGAGCTGCGCTTGGCTGGGTGTGGGAGGGTCAAGAGGCTTTGGGCCCGGAGCGGGCAAGCATGGCCATCACATCAAGAGGAGCGCTTGCCTCCGAAGGCGGCAGGGAGCAGCGGCCACTGCTGCTGCAGGTGTATGGCACTGGGCATTGGGACATGTGCGTCTGCCTCACAAAAGTTGCTTGGCTCTATCCAGTAGCTAAAGTGCACTGCGGTGCATGGTTGGAGGCTGGCGGGGATCCAGTGGGGATCCAGTGGCAGTGGCAATGGCGGTGGCAGCACTCAAGGTCGGCCCTTGGGAGGGGGTCATCCCTGCCCAGTTTGCAGCTGTGCTGAGACAGGCACAAGCCTAAAGGCGCCCTTGCTTGCAAGCTGGGATCTCCATGCACCCTTGACCAGGACCCGTTGGGTGCCAACTGCCCCAATGGAGCCACTCGGCCTGCTCTTCAGAAAGCCAGGTGGAGCATGAAGGTGCTGCAACCCTCCACCGTGCTACAAGAGGAAGACATGGCCCCAGCAACCTCCGGACAGGATGCCTCAACCGGCCCTCACCATAGTTCTCCAGAAACCACCATTGAAGCTTCCTCCCCTCCGATCGGCCTCCTGCAGCAATCTCATGGCGTGCAAGTGGTGCGCTGCCTGGTTTGCTTCTCAGCCCCTGCGAACCGCCTAGTTAAGCAGGTGACCCCTGGGAGTGTAGCAGCGGGTGGGGACAGAAAGCTGCCACCATCTTTGTGCATGCACATGTCTTGGACTTACAGTGGCTCTTTATTCTTGCCAGTACTAATGTTAATCTGTCATGACCTAACAGGAAGATTTGGGGGGGGGGGGGAAAATGGTTGTGTGAGTGTAAATAACAGGTCAGGTGTTGCTGATTGGTAATATTCCAAATTGTATTAATAAGTAGTGATTTTTCCATCTTTACTATATATGCCTATTTTCTGTTTCTGTTATTCTTTTGCCAAATTGAATTATATTACTTATATTATCTTACAGTTCATATCTCCTTCAAAACCTTTTTCAAAGCTTAGCTATTATGTCAGACATTTGAAGTAATGATATCTGTTTTCTAAAAAATACAATGTTAGGAAACATCACTGAAATTGTGGATTATAATCTACAAAAGGACTATCTTTTGTCAGTTTCAGAGAATTAAAGAAGCTTTCTCTGCTTAAACTGTCCTCTTTAAATATGGTGAAGCATTCTGCCTTGTTGGTAGGTTTAACTACCATAATTAGTGATTCTTGCTTATCAAATATGGCTACTGGGATTTTCAAAGTCATAAGATCTTCATCAAGAGTGAGTTGGGTGATTTTGGGCCAGTCATTTCCCCTCAGCCCAATACAGCAGCCGTTTACCTACCTGCCAGTCTGCTCTTGAGTTTCCTAGGATTCATGACTTCCTGTTGGCTTTCCCACTGATTTTATTGGTTGAGTTGCAGGGAGTCTCAAGGGTGTCCTTGCCTAATGATCCGGCTCTTTAGTTCTTATATATTTATATATGTTCTTATATATCTGAGAGCAATTCTGGGAAAAGCATGAAAAAACTGTTTCTAATATTTTAACATGTTCAAACTTGCATCTTGAAGTAGATTTCATGAATCCAAACAGTAAGCTCTGAGTGAAATGACTTCTGAAAGTATGTTATTGTGAGATCTACTAAAGTTTATGTTCTAAATAAGGAAAATAGAAAAGGGTTTTTTTTTCAGCCTTACATGGCTCATCTTGGACCCTATTCCAGAGCTTCCTGACAGGCCATCAACTTTTGTTTTACTTTGAACAACTAACACTAATTTTTTTATATGCCTTATGTGTAGTTTCTTGTCATAATTGACAAAATGCACTCATCAAATTGTTTTGGGATTATCAGTAAGTGGGTTTATCCACATGCCCTATGTGTGTGCGTGTGTGCATGTTGTATGCATCCACATGCTCCATGTGTGCGCATATTGTTTGCATGTGTTGTTATATTAATATATTATGTACAATATAGATAATCAAATTCAAAATAAAGAATAAAAAGAAAGGATAAGATAAACCAATATCAGTAATATGTTCTAATATTTCCTTTCTGCTTCCGAGTAAATCATCTTGCATACCTCTGCAATCTGTACACATTGGAGACCACTATTCTAATTATCTTTATGCCAATTTTGTAACCTAGAAAATCCAACTTCCTGCAACTCCAGCTGAAATCTGAGGTTGAATTTAAAAGAAGATGGAAAGTCTCATTCATTTTCAGTAATTTTTGCCTATTTCCAAAAGGAGAAAAAGTTAGCCAAATGGGAGGGGAGTTGGGGAGCGGGGGATGACATTGAATATGGTGCCAAAACCTTTGTGTATCTTGCCTAAGGATGAAACAAATTCTTATATGGAGCTGTCAGTTTTAACTGCTTAAATTGTATATTTGAAACAGATATTTTCTTTTAAAAATATTTATATATATTTTCTTTAATCAGCATAAGTACTTAATAAACAGTGTATTGTCTGAGTCAATTTGCTTGTACAAAATAATAATGAAAAGAAGGAAGAGGGGAGGAAGAAAGAGAAGAAGATTGACAAATCCTCAAATATTACTATAAGGCAGAACCAACAGCCAAGGGATTTCAAAAAACAATGATGCAATTGTGGAAGGAACAATACCCGGAAAGTGACATAACTGAACAAAGATTAATGGATCAAAGGCACTTCATCATCCATAATAAAGTTTTCACACAAGCTGAAATGCAACATCTAGAAATATTGGCTAAAAAGAAAACAAGTGATGATGAAGAAGCTGAAGAAATTGGTCCAACACCTGAACAAATTGACTAGCCAGTGGAAGAAACGAACATACAGGATGAAGACCTGTTGTGGCCCAGCAGGAGCCGTTGGAGCTGCCACCAGACTCCGACAGCGAGGGTCCCTATGAGTCGGCTCTGGAGGATGTGGAGGATCCTGGACAGGGTTCTGACTCCGAGCAGGGATCAGAGAGGCTGGTTGGCCACCAGGAGGCGCCTGAGGCATGGAGCAGTGGTGAAAGCCAAAGGGAGGGTGCTCCTGATGTCATGCCTTGGAGCAGTGGGGAGGAGACAAGGGACAGTGAGTCAGACATCAGCAGTGAGTTGTTAGATGCTCCTTACCGGCACGCTAACAGGCGTCAGGAGCAATTGCGCAGTTACAGGAGGTAATTGCTCTCAGCTGCTGATAATTAGACTCCTCTCCAGACTATAAAAGGACTGCTTGTGCACACTCCCTTTTGCAGAAGTCAACGCATGAACTAATGTGGGAGAACAGTCTTGTGAGCGTGGCAGGCTGGATTGCTGCCAGTGCTATCAGTGCCGAGTTGTTATGAAGGCTTATTTGTGTTGGATTGCTCCCAAGGACCTGTCTGTCTATAAATCGGTACCTTATCTGTGGCTCGGAGTGTGTGTGTGTTTGGGGGGGGGGGTCAGAACAGATTGACTTCTGCCCCAAACGAAGCTCCATTAATCTGAAATGGAGCAGCTACATGCTGATAATGCCCTCTTGACACAACAATTGGCTTTGTTAACTGGACAAATAGCCCAGGGGCTTGCTAACCCTCCCCCCAGCCAAGAAGGAAATGTCCAGTGGCTACTCCAGACAGGTTTGACAGCAACCAAAATATGTTTGCAGCGTTCTTGGGACAATGCCAGCTGTTTATCAGCTTGAGAGCGGAGGACTTTCCCACTGACCGGACGAAGCTGGGATTTATTATCAGCTTGCTCTCAGGCACAGCAGCTCGTTGGGCTACTCCATTGCTATCTCAGCCTAGCCCTTTGCTGGATGATTTCCAGGGTTTTTGTAACCATCTCAGGCTGATGTTTGAGGATCCCATTAAAGGGGAAACAGCCACTAGACTACTCAAGTTGCTGCAGCAGGGCCGTGGCTCTTTGCAGGATTATGTCAGCGAATTCCGGCTGCTTAGTCAGGACTCTGCTTGGAATGAGCCAGCCCTCATGGACACTTTTCAGGACGGGCTGTCAGATGACCTACAGGACGAGCTGGTGAGGGTGGACAGGCCTCCGACGTTTGACGCATTGGTTCATTTGTGCCTCCGGATAGACGCCTGGCTGCAGAGCCGGAGGCCTCGCCATGCATCCCAGGAGACTACTAGGGTGCCGGTCTCTCAGGAGACTACAGTTGCACGGGAGGAGCCCATGGAATTGGGTGCCACCAGACCCCGAGTGTCACGCACGGAGATGGACAGATGGCGTGCAGGGGGTTTGTGTTTCTACTGTGGGGATTCTGGACACCTGGCTTTTGTTTGCCCCAAGAAGGGTAGGGGGGCTGTGCGGCCTGCGGCCTCTCCCTTAATTCCAGAACAAGTGTAGAGAAACGGGCGGCACCCGATCTGAAGGAGACTTTAGGTTGGGCGCAGGCCGAAACAGAGGTGGACGGGCCTCCACAGCACATGATCTTAGCAGCGCACATCCTCTTGTTGGGTAGTCCACAGGGAATTCCGGCCCATGCCTTGGTCGATTCTGGGGCTACCACGAACTTTATGGATGCGGCGTTTGCTACAAAGTGCAATGTCCATCTGTGTCTGGTGGACCCACTGATGCGTGTCGAGACCATTGACGGCCGGGTGCTTCTGTCTGGGCCTATCAAGGCCACCACGCAGCCGTTGCGCCTGATCCTCGGGGAGCACGAGGAGGCCATCCAATTTTACATGGCTTCAGGCCTGCATTTCCCCGTGGTTTTGGGCTTGGCTTGGCTGCGGGCGCACGACCCTCAGATCTACTGGTCGCAGAACCTGATCACGTTCCTGTCCCTACAATACGTTAACCACACCCGGCAGGTCTGTGTGGCCCAGGTACCCAGCTCGCCCAAGGTGACCATGCCGCCGGATTTAGCGGAGTTCGTGGATGTCTTCAGTGAACAGGAGGCGGATCAACTGCCGCCGCACCGGCCTTATGACTGTCCAATTGACCTGGTACCTGATGCGAAACTCCTGACAGGTCATCTGTACTCCATGTCTGAGCCGGAGTTGGCCGCATTGCAGAACTTTCTTGACAAGAACCTCGCCCGGGGGTTTATCTGGCCTTCGTCCTCGCCCTTGTCTGCCCCAGTTTTGTTCATAAAAAAGAAGACTGGGGATCTGAGACTCTGTTGCAATTACCGGCACCTGAATGCCCTCATGGTACATAACCGTTACCCGCTGCCCCTGATTCCTGAGTTGTTGGAGCGGCTCCGGGAGGCAACGATGTTCACAAAACTGGACTTACGTGGGGCTTACAACCTGGTCCGAGTCAGGGTGGGGGACGAATGGAAGACGGCCTTTGGCACCCGGTACGGACATTTCGAGTACACGGTCCTGCCGTTCAGGTTGACCAATGCCCCGGCAGTCTTCCAACACTTTATGAATGACATCTTCCGGGACCATTTGGATCAGTTTGTCGTCATTTACCTGGATGACATCTTGATCTACTCGACGTCCCGGAGGGATCATCAACATCACTTGCGTCTGGTCTTGCAGCAACTCCAAGAGCATCGTTTATTTGCCAAGCTGGAGAAGTGTCAGTTCTGGCAGACTACCATCGAGTTCCTGGGGCACCGTATCTCCCCTGAAGGAATTGCGATGGAGCCAGGCAAGGTGGAGGCTTTACGTAGTTGGCAACCTCCTCAACGTATGAAGGATGTTCAGAGACTCCTCGTGTTTGCCAACTATTACCAGACCTTCATCCCCAGCTTTGCTTTCTTGACCGCGCCCCTCACTCGGCTCCTGCAAAAGAAAGTGCCGTTTTGCTGGGGGCCCACGGAGCAACAGGCGTGCGTGGCCCTGAAGCGCACTTTTACGAGGGAGCCGATCCTGAAGCACCCTGATCCCCATTGTCCATTTGTAGTGGAGGTGGACGCGCCTGACATCGTGGTGGGGGTGGTGTTACTGCAGGCTCACGCCCCTGATGGTACCCTTTTCCCTTGCGCTTACTACACTAGGAAACTCATTCCTTCCGAGCACAATTACACCATCTGGGAGAAGGAGTTGTTGGCTATCAAGGTGGCGTTCGAGGCCTGGAGGCATCACCTGGAGAGGGCCAGGCATCAGGTCGAGGTCCGGACGGACCATCAGAATTTAGAGTTTTTGACCACGGCGCATAAGCTGAACCAACGCCAGATCCGGTGGTCTCTGTTCTTTGCCCGGTTCAATTTTAAAGTGACGTACATCCCCAGTGCGCTGAATCAAAGGCGGATGCCCTGTCTAGGAAACCGGAGTACTCTGACCCTGCAGAGTCACTTCCACCTCGGACTGTTCTACCCGTCAAGTCCTTCGCTGCAGTTCAGGAACCCGTGGACATATGGTCTCTGATACGGGATGCGCAGCAGAACGACAAGTGGGTGGAACAACGGCGGGCAGAGGTAGGGCCGACATTCTCATGGACCTTTGACGATGACCTTTTGAGGTATCGGGACTGGCTCTATGTGCCTGCAGGGTCCCTCCATGGACTGGTTCTCTCCCAGTGTCATGACACTCCAGCAGCAGGACATTTTGGCCTTTTCAAGACATTGCACCTGGTCTCCCGTACTTTCTGATGGCCCCGCTTGCGACATGATGTGCAGATGTACGTCACTTCGTGTGTGCAGTGTCGACAGGCCAAGTCAGCAATGGGAGCTCCTCCAGGCTTGTTGCAGCCATTGCCGACCCTGGACAGACTGGGGTGCTGTGTCCATGGACTTCTTGACGGAACTGCCCCCGTCTTCATGTTTTACCACGGCCCTTGTGGTGGTGGACATGCTCACCAAGATGCCGCATTTCATCCCCTGTCGGAGATTGCTGACAGCCCGCGCCACCGCCTGCATGTGCATCCAGCACGTGTTCCGCCTGCACGGCCTACCTGACCGGGTCATATCAGATCGTGGGACACAATTCACGGCCCAGTTCTGGAAAGGGCTGATGGCCGCTCTAGATGTCCAGGTTTGTTTATCCTCGGCGCACCATCCCGAAACCGATGGGGGGACGGAGAAGGCGATTGGGATTCTGGAACAATATCTGTGCTGCTTCGTGAACAAGCAGCAGAACAATTGGGCGGAGTACCTGGCCGTGGCAGAGTTTGTGTTTAACAACTCGCAGCACACCTCCACACGGACGACGCCCTTCAAGGCAAACATCGGGTACCACCCTCGCTTTTTCCCTCTCACCGCACTGGACTCTCCAGTCCCCGCAGCGCAGGACTTCCTCTCTGAGCTCCAGGCGGTCCACCAAGTGGTGCGCCACTATCTGAATCAGGCAAAGGAGGACTACAAATGGGTAGCGGATAAGTCTTGACGTGCGGTGCCGGAGTTGGCTGTGGGAGATTGTGCGTGGCTGTCCACGTGGCATCTTCCGTCCCACCGGCCAATGAAGAAGTTGGACCACCGGTATCTTGGGCCATTCCCCGTGGAGGCCATTATCAACCCGGTGGCCTATCGCCTGATCCTCCCATGCTTGATGCGAGTGCACCCGGTGTTCCATCGCTTGCTCCTGATCCCTGAATGGTCAGCTTGTCCTCTCCGACGTCCCTCTTACCCCCAGCCGTCATCGTGAGAGGTGGACAGGCAGCCACCGCACAAAGTGACTCGAGGATCCGTGGCTCCAATGGCTCAAGGGACGGTTCCAGTATTTGGTCGACTGGACAGATGAGCGGTCGGATGGGGGGACCTGGACTGATGCGACGGCTGTGCATGCCCCTGCTCTAGTGCGAGCCTATCATGCGCAATTTCCCTCGAGGCCACATCCTGAGCGTCAGACCCCGGGGAAGAGCCCTGCAGTGAAGGATAGTGTTGTGACCCAGCAGGAGCCGTTGGAGCTGCCACCAGACTCCAACAGCGAGGGTCCCTATGAGTCGGCTCTGGAGGATGTGGAGGACCCTGGACAGGGTTCTGACTCCGAGCAGGGATCAGAGAGGCTGGTTGGCCACCAAGAGGCGCCTGAGGCATGGAGCAGTGGTGAAAGCCAAAGGGAGGGTGCTCCTGATGTCATGCCTTGGAGCAGTGGGGAGGAGACAAGGGACAGTGAGTCAGACATCAGCAGTGAGTTGTTAGATGCTCGTTACCAGCACGCTAACAGATGTCAGGAGCAATTGCGCAGTTACAGGAGGTAATTGCTCTCAGCTGCTGATAATTAGACTCCTCTCCAGACTATAAAAGGACTGCTTGTGCACACACCCTTTTGCAGAAGTCAACACATGAACTAATGTGGGAGAACAGTCTTGTGGCACTTGTCAGTGCCGAGTTGTTATGAAGGCTTATTTGTGTTGGATTGCTGCCAAGGACCTGTCTGCCTGTAAATAAATCCAGTACCTTATCTGTGGTTCGGAGTGTGTGTGTGTTAGTGGGGGGGTCAGAACAAAGACCATTCTGCGCAACAACTTGAAAGTGTAAAGATAAGTGATCTAGCAAAAATGCTGAAAGAAAAAATTGAAAACCACATCAAAGAAAATGTAGAAAGAAGAAGACTACCTATCATTCGCGAAGGGCATAGCAAATGAGAGAAAGATCTTTTAACTGCCGTGAACAATATTTTAACTTCCATCCCATCCAGCACACTATATGAAACCAACCAATATATGACTGCAGAACTAGGTTATAAAATGCCAAAAAAGAAACCCACTGGAACACCAAAGTGTAAATTCGACTTGAAAATAAAATAAAAAAACTACGAGGGGATATCAGCAATCACGTTCTTTTTTTTAAAAACAAAATTTTATTGGTTTTTAAAAAAATAAAAAGGAAAGGGGTGGTGGAATAGGTTACAAATTTTGGCAGTCACAATATGTAGGAGGTGTCCCCGCCCCCGTGCTCATAATTTCTATTTATACATAGATCAGTTTGGTACTAAATAGTAATATTTCGTCAGCATGTAAGTTCAAATAAAAGTTTCAATCAATTTATATCAAGCAGATTTTCTTACTCATTTTTGTGATCTGAGTTTTCTTGGTATTGCCCCTTCTCCCCCCGCCAGCAGAGCTCCAGCCCCTCCCTTGTCCTGTAAATCTGATGTAGAATGATCTGATTTATCTAGGAGTGCTTTATTTTTTTCCATAAAGGCCTGAGCCTCTGTGGTTGTGTTAATTCTAACTCTTGCATCCTCCCAGAAAATTAACATGCCTTCAGGCATCAACCATCTGAACCACACCCCCTTCTGGTAAAGCTTCTTCGCTAATTGCGAATAGTTTTTTCTTTTCTCTCTCTCACTTTCTTAGGGATCTGTTTCAAAATGGTTATTTCTCTATCTTGGTATTTCAAAACTTGCCCTCTTTGTGCACTCAGAATCTCATCTCTTGTGGTCTTTCTAAGAAATTTAATGTGTACCTCCCTTGGGACATTATGTGTTCTAGCATATGCTGAATTTACTCTATAAACCAGATCCAAGTCCCACCCCATCTGTTGTTTTTCTTTTTGAATATATTCAGCCAAAAGGTTTGTCATGATGTCCCTTAAATCTTCATCATCCACCTCAACCACGCTTTGAAACCTAAGGAAAAAGGACATTCTTTCAAATTCCGTTTTCATCTGGTGGGTCTCAAGCTCTTGGTTCCAAAGTTTTCAGATCATCACCTCATTTATAAGATTACAATCCAAAAATCGCCTTTGTTATGAGCGTGAATTCATTACTTGGCTCTCCCCCTTCCTCCTCCTCTAGAGCAGAGAGCAAAACTGTTTATAGCCACCTGTCCGAGGGGGGGAAAATCCCCCTCCCTCCAGTCACACTTCTCCAAGCCGCGTTGAAAGTGACTCTAAAAGCAGCTGGCAATTTTTTTTCCTTTTTCGAGCAAGCAAGGGAACGGGGGGAAGTTTCCACCTCACCACACAGCAACTGTGTCCTTCAGATCGTGCATTCTTCCAGCTGCCTCCTCACGAAGATGCCACAGCGCCTCCCCATCATGCCTCCCGGTGCCTAGGGCGATGCGGCAAGCCCCCCTGGCTGCCGCTGACTCAGGGGATCCCCCGCTACACCGCCCCTTTGGCAGGAGCCCCTCCAGGGCGTCCTGTGCCCCCCAAATAATGGGAAGCCCACCAGAAGAGCGTGGGGCGAGCAGAACCTGCCCGTCGCGATCAGCAGCCGGAACAGAAAGTCAGTAATCTGAAGTTCTTAAAAGAAGGAAAACTAAAGAACAAAAAGCTGAAAAATAGTTGAAACAAAAAATACAAACTGGAGGAAAAAACAATAACGGAAATTATGAAAGAACTAAAACAACATGCAACAGCAACAGCCAGGAAAATTGAAAGATACGAAGGACGAATAAAGCAATATCGTGAAAATGTCCAGTTCAGAAGAAACCAACATGTCTTCTACTGGTCCCTTGATGAAAATCGAATCCAAAGTAATATTCACCCATGTAAAGAAAAAACTTTGAAATTTTGGAAAGAACTGTGGGAAAACCCAGTGGAACACAACAACACTGCCTTCTGGATCAAAGATATTCAACAACAAATAACACAAAACAAGATGGAAAATATTGTAATAAAAACTGACATGGTGGCAAAACAAGCAAAGAAGGTCAAGAACTGGAGTGCACCTGGCCTGGATGAACTGCATCGATACTGGCTAAAACACCTGACAAGTCTCCATCATCGCATAGCCATTCAATTTGATCAAATGCTTCAAAATGCAACAAGCGAAGAATGGTTAACAGCTAGCCGAACATACTTGATAATGAAAGATCTAGAAAAAGGCACAGAACCAAGCAACTAGCACCCAATTACTTGTCTGCCAACAACGTTCAAACTTTTTACAAGGATACTGGCAAATTCAGTATTCAATCATCTGATGGAAAACAGTTTGTATCTAGTAGAACAAAAAGGAAATTATAAAAAAATCAAGAGGAACAGAAGATCAGCTGCTCATAGACAAAATGGTACTAAAATGCAAAATGAAGAAAAACAAATTTAAATATGGTGTGGATTGATTACAAGAAGGCATTTGACTCATTACCTCACAGCTGGATTAACACCTGTCTGGAAAAATTTGGAATCAGCAAAAATATCTGTACATTTTTGAAAGCAAATATGCAAAAATGGAAAACAGTTCTAACAACAAATGGGGAGAACATTGATGAAATCAACATCAGATGAGGAATCTTCCAAGGGGATTCACTTTCACCACTACTCAGTGGCGTAGCGTTGGTTGTCAGCACCAGTGACGTGCGGTGAGGTTTATGACTGGTGAGGCACTGACACAGTGCTGGGTTTCAAATATTTTTAGACTTGTGGACTTCAACTCCCAGAATTCCACAGCCAGGCATGCTCAGTTCCAATTTAAAGCGACAGCATTTGTTTTTCTCCTTTGCTCCTTTTTTCTTTTTCTTCTCCTTCCCCTCCTTCCCCCCTCTCTCCCTTCCTCCCCCTCTCTCAAACACACACACACACACATACACATACACACACAAGTTGGATTGGACTATCTCTCCTACCCCTTCCCTCTCTCACTCACTCTCAAACAAACCCCCCCACACACAAAAGTTGGATTGGATATCTTTTCCAGTGGCTTGAAAGCAGCTCCTCTGCCATGCCCCCCCCCCATTCCCCTGCTGCCTTTCCCAAACATCTCCACCATTGCAAATGCAGCCTGCTGTCTGGGTGGGAAATGCCTGGAACACAATAAAGCCCACCCACCACCTCCTGCTGGCAGGCTGGGGTGAGAGGAGGGGCAGAGAAGCCAGAGGGGAGCCGAGCCGAGCCTTCCAAAAGAAAGAGGCTGGGGGGAAGTGTGTGTACTACAGCATGGCTCTTTGCCTGGCTTCCTGCCTCCTCCTGTGGTCTCCTCAGTGCTCGCTTGTGCTCTCCCTCCCCAAGTGTAGTTTGATTGCAGGTGGAGCCACGTTGCCTTTTCAAACTTGTAATCAGTGAAGCTGGGCTAGATTTTTATATAGTTTTATCCAGCTGTGTGTGAGTGAGAGAGAAATGAATGGGGGCCTGGGGAGGAAGTCACTATACTTGGGGAGGGAGAGCACCAGTGAGGTTAAGCAGAGTCATCCACAGTGAGGCAGCAACTAGCTCAGCTTTTTCCTTTTACTTTTTTTTTCATGATGAGAGTGGTGAGGCTGTGCCTCACCTGCCTCACCTGACTGCACGTCACTGGTCAGCACCCGGGGCAAGGCAAGTAATTTGCGCCCCCTAACCCGTGGATTTTAGGACTCGAGTCTCTTCCACTAGATTAGTTAAAGAAACCCTTACCCCCTAAGCACATGTATTGTTTGTTATGAAAATACTGATGTAATTAAAGTAAAATGCATCTAAATACAAGTTTATTTTCAAACACTTTATTGAGTGCGAACATGCATTACACATTCTCCACATTTTCAGCAGGTCTATGAATACAAATCTACAAATGTAGTAACCTAGCATGGGCCATGCTATTATATGTCACCTCACAACCATCGTAAACGACAAAAAATATCAAGAACAAAAACTAAACATCAAAATGGAACCATACCCTGGAGATGATCCAAGACTGGGCTAGTGGAGCCAACTTCCTCAATCCTGTACCTCTAATTGTAATTCTTTAATAGAAGTGCAAGATATCAATCTGTATATACAGATTAATTTAAATTCGCCTGCTTTTAATTAGCGCAAATTTTTCAACAACGGAATTGAAATCTACATTAAAGTCTCTCTCAATGGACAGTATTGCTAGATTACTCAGTCTTTCTTGGCTCATTGTAGATCTCTGATATGTTTTAATTAGTTTAAGTTTTGAGAAACTTCTTTCACAACTTGCTGTAGAAACAGTGATAGTAAGAAAGATTCTTAATGTGACAACAAAGTTAGTTAAACTTTCTTGCAGCTTCCACTTATACACCCAGCGAAGCAAATCTAAAGCTGACCGCTGCTAGAAGGATAACTGGCTTCTAAAAGCCAACATTGTGGAATGAACTAACATGTCTCTGTCCATATCTAAATTGTGGCATATTTAAATATAATCCTATATTTTAAATATAGTTATGAGTGAACAGGATTTTTAAGTGTTTAATTGGTAGCCAATATGTAAATTAGAATTTACTTTCAAATAATAACCAAAGAATATATAATACTGAGAAGGTGACATAGACAAAGAAAATTGCATGACCATAACAGGATGAAAAAAAAGGAATAGCATGGCCATCTTTGCATATTGAGACTAATCTTGGGGCCCAACGTAAGTTTTTATCAAGCAGACATCTTTCTTAAATTGGTTTTTAATGCCTTGGGACCTATAGATGGATATAGGTTATGCACATCTGACAAATTATGCTTTATTTATTTTTATGTACCATTGTGGGATTCACTTTTTCAAGCATGGGTAATAAAATGCTTCAAATAAGTATAAAACCTGATATATTTATTACCATTGTATGTAGTTAATATTTTTCAGTGTCACCGCTGGAAAATACAGATTAATGTTTCTAGACACTTTTCCCTTTTAAGTTACTTCTAATTACTCCTTTTGCAGGATTAATCAATATTGATATACAAAAAAGTAGTAATAGTACAAAAATAGTAACAACTAACGTCAAATAAAGTATTTCTGTAGTATTAGAATCCATGTTTATTTACAGCCATGCTGCCTGAACTGTTCTATGACCCATGTTCTGTAATGCTTATCCCTACAGTAAGGTGACCAACTTTTTTACAATGAAAAGGAGGACAAAACACGTTCTATTGTCCAAAATGCTAAGGTGACCAACCTTTTTACAATGAAAAGGAGGACAAATAAATTGGAAAAAATATATTGTAAATAAAAGAAATATTTTATTCATTGCAACAATAATACACTAAAATATGATATATGCATAATAAAAACATTTGCAACATTTTATATTGTAATTATGCTTACATGCCTGTTAATTATTATTTAAATGAGTACTTTTCCATTTAATTAATATTTTTTGTCAATGTATCATCTTTTAACAATATATTGGAAATATCTGAACAAGAAATATCCTTCATATTGAATTTTACAGCAAGTGCTGCAGCTAGAGTATCAACATTCAATCTCGATTTCTCACTTGTCGAAAAATCATTGGCAATTGAAAAAAAAAACTCTTTCAACTGCTGCATTAGTTCCAGGGCAGCACAACGTAAATTGAACAAGTATAAATAAATGTTCACATGGAATATGTTCATTTTTTAAATGGCTGAAAATATCCACCCATCTTTTATCAATTTCAACATGTTGATTTTCCCATTGTATTAATTTTTCAGAATTTAAATATACATTCAGTCTTCTAATTTCTTCAAAGAGACAATTGTCATCTATTTTAATGTCTAGCATTTCTTTAGATAAAAATTCAACACAAGATTCAATATCTGTTCAATATACTTGCGATGAAGTAAAAAAAAACACCATTAAAAACTGTTTAATAAAATATGTCACATAACGCGCAACAGATTAGCCTTCAAATATCAAAAAGGAGGACATGTAGGAGGACACTTTTTGAGGGAGGACAGAACTTACAAAAGAAGGACTGTCCTCCCTAAAGGAGGACGGTTGGTCACCTTACCTACAGGGTAGCTATAGCTCACTTGTGAAATTAAGAGTTGAGATAGCAAAGAACAGCCTGTCTGCAGTTGCTTACCCATCCTTTCTTTCTGGAAGACAATTTTTTTAAGAATAGGGAGTGATGAATTATCCAGAAAAAGAAGTATTTTTTAACTTACTTGCATTCTTTTTATATAGTGTAAAGGAGAAAAAAATGAATTAGAAACAAACTGCCCAGAGAGAACACGTACACAAGACAATACTGTCTTTTTATATTTCATCCTGGCTTTATTTGGGCCTGTGAAACTTTCCTCCCAAACAGCACAAACAATCATTTCTGCCATGTCATCTTCTTTCTGTGAACAGCAAAAGGGTCCAAACTTGATCAATTTTTCTAAATGGTAGAAGAATGAGTAAAGTTATATAAGAAAGTTAGGGGTATCATACAAAACACACTAGCTTTGGAGATTCTGCCATCAGGGATTGAATTGAGCAAGTGTACTTTTTATTGTAAAGTCCTAGAGGAAGAGGAAAGAGAGGAAAAATATGAGCAAGAAACATGGTAGGGATCTCATTGAATGAATAACAAAAAGTAATACAGACTTTTTCTAACCTGAAATCCATAAGGCATCTTTTAGCATGATCAGCCATCTGAGAGGTTTTCAATAAGCATCCAATACTGGATGAATCAGTGATAATATATCTGGGCTTCAAAAAACCATAAAACCACTAGATAGCAGCAGTGACGGCAAAAAAAAAACCTACTCTTTTTTTTTTTTTGCTGTTAGTAGTTGTTTGGTTTTTTGAGCTTTGGTAAAATGCTATTGTAGCACTAAGTGTGATTTAACCAGCTCATATTGAGTATTGCCCAACCAGAAAGCAAGGAACTAACTAGATACCAAAGTGAAAATGCATATAAACAATCTGAAATGTAGCAATTGTTCTTTATAATCATCAATTGAAAATGCTGGTATTTTGGTGTGCAGGGAAGATCAAAAGAAGCAATTCCTATTCCACTGCCCTTTATTCCTCTCAGAATGGAATACCAAAGGAGGAGCAGCCTTCAGTCATACGGGCATGTGCAAATTTTCTACCTGTTGACACACCTCTCTTTGTAAGATGCTTGCTGGAAAGTCAGGCTCCAGAGGAAGTGTGTAGGAAATAAGAGGAAACAGCTTTGAAGAATAACTCTATTCTTCTGTTTGTTTCCCTGCTTTTTACACAATACTGAGGAAAGGACAAGGCTCATCTAGCCTAGCTCCTATTCATATGGAGAAAAGGAAATGGAACAACATTGAAAATCTGGTGCCTCCTTCCTACCATGCTACTCCATCACAGAAAGTACATGATCAACTATTTTGGCCCAACGCATTTCTGCCGTCTTCTGTTCCTTAAGGTGGGGCAGTCAGAAGTGGAGAATGGTTCGAAATTGGCTGTTTTTATTTATTCCTGGGTGGTCCCATCTTAGCACAACCAGGGGCGGGATTCAATTGTACCCATCAGGCACACTTTCGCTGTCTTTTTTGGCTTAACCTTCCAACCCGCGCCTCAAGTTCTTCGCCTCGATTGGTTCAGCTCTCCGGTTCTCTGGAAGGCCTGCACACGTATATTGTACTCACTCACTCTCTCTCTCTCTCTCTCTCTCTCTCTCTCTCTCTCTCTCTCTCTCTCTCTTTCTCTCTTTCTCTCTCTCTCACACACACACACACACAAGCACACACACACACGTTAAATACATAAATAAATACATACCTCACTGCCCTCCCTTCCCCGCTGGAGTGTTTGGGCACAGAAAGTGTGTCCGCAAGAGAAAGCTAGGGCGAGCCACCTTCGTTTACAACCCGAGTCGCGGGAGCCCGAGTTTTTTTGCGCGTAAGTGTGTGCTGGAAGGAGAGATAGACAGAAAGAGAAGGAAAGAAAAAGGGAGAGCGCGGCTGGGAAAACCGGGGGAGAGAGAGAGAGAGAGAGAGAGAGAGACTCTCAGCGAGCAACTCCTGACAGAGTCTAGCCCGACAGCGCGCCTGAGACTCTTCAACTGGGAGAGCGTGAGAACGCGAAAGCAGTAACAGCCCTTCTCGGCTGCACCAGCCACTTCTCTTCGCCAGCTGCAAGCGCCCGACTATCGCCGGGAGAGAAAAGGCGGGGAGGGGATTCTGGAGGGGTCACATTCCCTGAATCCAGTTTCACTCTTTCTCTCTCCCTTCCCCAACCCCAACCTCCTCTCTCTCCCCCTCCTCCCCTCCCCGCCTCGCTCTCCCCTCCTTTCTTTCTTCCTCTCGCTTCCCCTCTCTCCTTTCCTCCGGGCCCCCCCCAGATGTTGCGCCCGGTGTGGCCGGCCCCCCCTGCACCCCCCACGCTACGCCACTGCCACTACTGTTCAACATTGCATTAATTCCACTGACAATAATCCTACAAAACACAAAACTGGAATACCAAATCTCAAGGCAACATGGCAAGATAAATCATCTACTATACATGGATGAAATGTATGCAAAAAGCCCACTGAACTTAAATCAATACTCAACACCGTTCAACTGTTCAGCAGTGACATCAAAATGAACTTTGGGCTTGAAAAATGTGCTATATTATCCATGATGCGAGGAAAAATGGAAAAAACAGAAGGAATAGAACTGGGAAATGAAATATAGTGAAAGCATTAGCGAAGGATGATGGTTACAAGTACCTAGGCATATTGGAAGCAGATAACATCTTGAATAGAAAAGTAGAAAAGTCAAAGAGTCAACGCAAAAGGAATACATCAGGAGGGTCCGCAAAATATTAAAATCAAAACTGAATGCTGGAAACATAATTAGAGCCATTAATACATGGGCAGTTCCAGTGATATGCTACTCAGCTGGAATCATCAACTGGACTCTGGTTGAACTGGAAAACTTGAACCGGAAAACACACAAACTTTTGAATTTGTACCACGCTTTACATCCACGAAGTGACATCAACAGGTTGTACCTGCCAAGAAAAATAGGGAGCAGGGGGCTATTGCAAATCCATCAAACTGTAGAAGAAGAAAAACGAAGTTTGAATGATTATGTGAACCAAAGTACAGAAAAATTGCTGCAGGCTGTAAAAACGGAGAACAGCATAAAAAACAACAGAAAAAAAGGCAGAATATAAGGAAAAACAGTTGGATGACAGATTAAATAGATGGAAAAACCAAAGCTTTGCATGGACAGCACCTGAAAAACACTGAAGGAAAATGTGATGACAACTTGACATGGACATGGCTTAAGATGGGAACTATCAAGAAAGAAATGGAAGGTTTGATACTGGCTGCTCAAGAACAAGCACTGCAAACTAATGCCATGAAAGCGAAGATACAAAAATCCACTGACAACCCAAATTGCCGACTTTGCAATAACAAAGTCAAAACTCTTTCACATTTAATATGTGAATGCAGCAAAATCACACAAACTGATTACAAAGCTAGGCACGACCAAGTTGCTAAATTAATCCGCTGGTCATTATGTAAAAAATATTATTTACCTGTATCCAGAAAGTCATGGGAACATAAAGTGGAAAAAGTTATCAAAAATGAGAAGGTTGCACAACACGCCAGTAACCATGGTTGTAGAGGGCCGAAGTATACAGTTTATTGATATCGTTGTTCCTGGAGTCGAAGAAAAAGAACTAGAAAAAATAATGAAATATCATGACCTGGCCATCGAAACTACACGGCTATGGATGAAGCATGTAACAGTGATACCCATTGTCATCAGGGCACTTGGCACCATGTCCAAGAATTTTACAAGATACGACAACAAATTGCATCTTCCTGCAATAACACCAGTGGAACTACAAAAAACTGCGCTACTCGGAACATCTTATATTTTAAGAAGGTACTTGGTTGATACCTAGGATGCTGGCAGCAAACCGTATCAACCATTAGAACCAGTCACTGGTATTTGTAATGCATTTTTGAATGTTCAGTTGGCTGAGTTTCATGTTTAATGAATAAAGTATATAATAATGTTTATAAAGATCATAGTAATAATGATAATAATGCATTATTTACTTATATATAATAGTAACCTTTCATCATTTACTTATACATAGTAATAATCTTTTATCTTCTAATTCCTACCTCTATTATCTAACCACTGATAAAATAAATCCCATGTTAAAAATATTCTGATTCTTCCTTATCCTGTATTTTTAATGTCAATCTATCCATCTCCCACAATCTAATATCTTTTTGATTATATTCTCATCTGTAGAAGTATCCTCGTTCTTCCAATATTGTGCAAATACAATTCTTGCAGCTGTCAATACATGTAATATTAAATATATATTCTGTTTGTTATAATTTTCTGGTATTATACCTAACAATAATATTTCTGGCTTTAGTTCAGTTTCATTTTCTTCTTATTGTTTACTTGTGTCTCCTGCCATTAATTCCTGTTGTCTTCTATTCTCTATTTCCTCTCTTCTTTCTTTTCCTCATCTGGGTTAAAATGGTAGTCATAGAATTCATAAGTTTTATCTAGAGAATCCTGTCTGTGTCTTTTATCATTCCATGTAATCAAAATTCCTTCAGGTATTAGCCATCTGAAATTTATTTGATGTTTAATCAACTGTCCTGCCAGGAATTGGTATTGCTTCTGTAGGTCTCTTACTCTTATGGGCACCTGTTTTAAAATCACAATCTCCCTTTATATTTCAATGGTTCCAACTCTCTGCTCTCATTGTTTTTTAATGAATCTCACATGCACCTCCCTTGGGAGTTTCTTCTTTCTTGCATAACTTGTGTGAATTCTAAACACTTCATCAAACTCCACCTGCCTAGGCAGGGGGTTGGACTAAAAGACCTCAAAGGTCCCTTCCAACTCTGCTATTGTATTGTATTAATATCTCAGAAACTTTAAAACAAATGCCCAACAATAATTCTGAATTCTAAATCCTCCCAAATCTCCTCCCATTTTTTTTAAAAAAACACCAACCATCAACTTCAGTGTTCTTTAACTGTAAATTCTACACAATCTGAATTAATTCAGTGGGTTTCTTGACTTTCTTCAATATTCTTATTAATCCACTTATTCTTCTAGCAATAATTATTTATAATCCACAAGGCCCAGCAAAAACCCAATAGTTATAAATCACTATCTCCAGCCATGCAAAAGATCATCTACTTGGCTTCAAAATAAATCCAAGGTTTGCACTGTCCAACGTATTTATAATCCACACCAATTCAGAGTTTCAGTCACAAATTTTCTGTTATCTTCCAAGTGTCCAAAGTAAACAGTTTGCAGGTGTTCATTCCACAAGTAAACAACAAGTCAGGTTTAGCAGTTCAGCTCCAGGCAAACCCAAACAATTCATTTCTCCCAAGGCAGTTCAAGGACTTCTTACTCCTGGCATCAGATTCCACCAGTAGATGGTGCTCTTACTCTATTTCTTCACTGTCACACAGATTCACTTCAAAAACTTTTCCCTGTTTTCAGAATGGCTATGATTCACTTTTCAAAGTTTTCCACTATTAAAAAAATATCTTAAATACACTCTAAAAATCAGACAAAATGTTCACAATCAGCCCAGGATCTCAGTCGTTCAAAAATCCATTTCTTGAAAATGCTCTCTTCTCATTCCTTCAGATCTGTCAGCAGCTTAGTTGCCACCATTCTTGAGGAGTGATTTTTAAAAACCACCTCCTCTCATTTAGAGTCTCATTTCAGAATAAGAGTTAATTTCTAGGGCAAATTCCTCAACAGAAATTGGAAAGTTGAAAATATCTCACCCAGATCAAGCACGCTATTATCTATTTATCTCCTTCCTTGCTCTTTCATCGAAGCTGTCCCAGACTCAGTCCAGCCAGTGTAATGGCCATTTTTTCCCTCCACCAGTTTGAGGGGTTTTTCCAGATCGAACAAGGAATTTACTGGCTCCTTTTGAGCAATGGAACTTCCCCTCTTTTTGGACCACCTGGCAGGCAGAATTTGATGGCTTAACATGGAGCCCCATGAAAGCATGTCATTTTGCTGCAATGTCAGCTGCTTCCCCCTCCCCTGAACAAAAAAGACAAGCTAGGAACTAAAGAGCAGAGAGAAACAAGAGCAACTAAATCAGTAAATCCCATTTATAAGTGAAAAGTGGGAGAAGAAACAAATGTATTGTTGATTAATATAAGTGGACTAAATTCTCCTATGAAAAGGAGAACTTTTATGAAATTGCAAAATAAATTAAATTAGATATAATTTGTTTGCAAGAAGTGCATATCAAAAGACAACAAAGCAAATTCTTAGAATTACCCCAGAATTGGGAAATTATATTCCTCATTAGCACAACAAAAGAAAACTGGGGGAGGGGTTATATATTAAAAAACAATAAATGCTAAATAAATTTGTGCAGAAGACAGGAGAATATTGATGGTGGAAGTAACATTAAATTATAAACAAGTGCTCCTGAAAGCAATATGTGCACCAAACAATAAACAAGTATTTAATGGGAAGCTTTAACAGAAAATTGCAGAAATGAACCATGAAAACATTTGTGTAATAGGAGACTTTAATCCAATTATACTGTAGGTGTAAAACTTGACTATAGAAGTAGTAAAACTAAGCAAAAAAGAAAGGAAAATTCTACCAAAGACTTTTTTAAAAAAATGATGGAAGAAATGTGCATTCAAGATGTATGGAGAGAAAGAAACCCTAAGAAAAACCAGTGTGCATATTATTCAAACAGACACCAATCTTGGTCAATAATAGATATGGCATGGATGTCACTTGAGTTAAGAACTAACATAAGAAATAGAAATAGAATTGAATATATGGGCAGATTATAATCCAGTTAGGATTAAATGGAAAGGATATAAGAAAAAAATGAGATGGATGTTGAATCAATCTATATTAAAGGACAATGAATTTATACAAATAACTGAAAAAGAAATGAAGTTCTTTTTTAAAGAGAATAGAAAGAAAGAGATCTCACTGCAAAATGTATGGGATACAGTCTAAGCGTATTTTCAAGGATTAGTCATAACCTATACAGAAAAGAAAAAGAAAGAAAAAGAAACAACATCAAAAGACACTGGAAAAGAGTATAAAAGTTTAGAATCAGAGTTACAGAAAGAACCACACCAAAAAAGAAATTTAAAATCAAATGGAATTAATAAAACATAAGTTAAGTTTAATTGAAAAAGAAGAATTGGCACAAAAAATTAAAAGTGTAATACAAAATTTCTTTGAAAACACTAACAAACCAGGGAGTTGGCTGGCATATAAATTTAAAAAGGGGAAAGAACAGAAACAGATACAAAGTCTGGTAGATGAGAAGGGTATGCTTCAGCACCAAAATGATAAAAAAGAAAATAATCCAGAACTACTATGAAAATTTGTACAATCAAGAAGAACTATCAGAGGTTTAAAATAAAACAATATTTGGAAGAAATATTGCTCTTCCAAATATTCAGGCTGCCTAAAGTGCCTGAAGCAGTAAGAACTATGTTAAACGAAAAGATAACAATGTTTGAATTAACTGAAGTGATTAAGAGACAGAAGAACAATAAAATGCCAGGACCAGACAGCCTACCAGCGGAAGTTTACAAACAAAAGATACCCTAGGACAGTGGTGGGCAATCTTTTTTTTCAACTGAGCCAAATCTCACCAAAACCACGATTGAAATTTATTTTGAGAGCCACATTTTTAAAACCGAAAATACATAGGATGGTACACTGTTTTTAGTTTCAATAAACTCTGGCATTTGAAGCACACAGGTCTTAAAGCTGTCAAGTTACAAGATCCTTGCACCCCTAACCCTTTAGAAAAAAAACCCCAGGGGTCTTCAAACCTGACAGCTTGAAGACTTGTGGACTTCAACTCCCAGAATTCTGAGAATTGAAGTCCATCAAGGGCATCAATCATATTAGCCCAGGGATCTGCAAAATTGGCTCTTAAGACTGGTGGACTTCAATTCCCAGAATTCTGAGAATTGAAGTCCACCAGTCTTAAAACAGCCAACTTTGCAGACCCCTGTGTTAGCCCAAAGCCTGGTGCTGGGCCTTGCTCCCCCATTGGTGGAGCCCCAAGAAGCGAGGAGGGAGAAAAAGAGACGGAGGCCAAGGAGCTTTCCCCCCCCCCCAGCAAAAATCTAACCGGGGAGCCGGGCAGTAGCAAATTAGCCAATCATGCGAGGAAAGCGAGGTCTGAGGCTTTTCTGCCTCCTCACTTCTCGTCCCCGCCCGACTTCAGGATCCTCCCTAATCATTGTGGGTTGAAAAGAAAAAAGGGAAAGGGACGCTTAAAGGTTCAAACAGTAGAGCAAATGCTTCAGAGGCAACAGTTTTCACGGGGAATTAGAACAGAGAGCCCTGGAGTTTCACTGCCCACCTGGTCAGACCTCGCTTTCCTCGCATGATTGGCTAATTTGCTACTGCCCGGCTCCCCGGTTAGATTTTTGCTGGGAGGGGGCGGGGGGGAAGCTCCTTAGCCTCCGTTTCTCTTTCTGCCTCCTCGCTTCTCGTCCCCGCCCGACTTCAGGATCCTCCCTAATCATTGTGGGTCGAAAAGAAAAAAGGGAAAGGGGTGCTTGTTTTGAAGTGCCCGAGAGGAGGAAGGGGAGCCGCATTAAAATGTGTAAAGAGCCGCTTGTGGCTCGCGAGCCGCGGCTTGCCGACCACTGCCCTAGGACCATCAATGCTGGAAGTATATAATGAAGTCTTGTTAGAAGCTAAGATACTAAAATCCTGGATGGAAGCAAATATTACACTTATACCAAAGGAAGATGCAGATTTATTGCAAATTAAAAATTATAGACCAATCTCACTTCTAAATGTGGACTATAAAATTTATGTGTCAATAATAGCTAAAAGCTTAAATATTTTTTTTCAAATATTTTTTTAAAATTTTTTGTTATAAATTTTAAATTCCTTTTACAAAGTGTTGTCCGGGTTTTCCCCCTTTTACATTCTCTCATATACATAATTTATTTTACATCACATTACCATTTCCAATTTCAGCCCCATTATTTTCTTCCCATATTTCCATCTTAAATTTAATTTTTTTTAACACCTAAGCAATATCATTTTCTGCCCTTTCAGAAAGTATACCAAATTTATCATTTCATTTTCCATTTGTTATTCTAAGTTCTATAGGTAGCATATATCCTCAAATTCAATTTTAATATAACAAGCATTTTATTTAATTGGTTATCCAAAATTAACAATATCATCTTATTTAACTATATCATTAGCAGTATTAATATATTTCATTTTCCTATTGATACATCCCTTCTTTCCCTTCCTCCTTACCTAACCATTTTCTCTTAACTCATTCCTTACTCTCTTTGATGTTCCATTTTTATCAATTTTCAGCTTATCCTTCTATCGCCTACTCTTAAATTCCTTGTTTCTTTTTTCTTTTATATGTATTATATCTTTATTTCTGATTTTTTTTCTGTCATTCTTCTATGAATTATTTGAGTAACTCTCTTTAGGATTTCTCTTTTTTGCTTCCCACTATTTCTATCTTTGATTTTGAATTGTTCCTTTTTTGGATACCATTTTCCTTTTTCCTCTCTGCTCTTTATATTCTCTATGAATCTCAATGAAGTTGTCTAATTGGTTTTTATTTTCAGCTTTTTTCTACAATGTTAGCTTTTTGCCTCTCATTTGTTTCCTCATTGTCAGTTCCTCCCCTATTTCCTGCTCTATGTATTTCAACAGTTATTCTGGTTCTTTAATACCTTTTTATGTTGTACGTGCATCTTTGAACATTTCAAGTAGTTCTTCATACATCCCACACTCCATATTTAAATTTAACAAATTTTTAATATTTTTATATTTTACCACAATTAAGTCTCTCTTCTTGTTTCCAAATTTTTCCAGCTTTAATATCCAATCCCAGAGTAAAACAGTCCACTTCAAATGTTTTTAACTTACTTTCTCAGCCGTAGCAAAGCAAAGTCAAACAACAGAAAAAGCCTGTGCACTCCTTAAAACTTCTTCCACTTATCTTTCCTGTGTTCAAGGTCAGGTTTTGCTGCTGTGCTTTGTTTACAGATGTTGCTGTGCTTTCTTTCCTCCAGTAGATGGCTTTTACGATCCCACAATACAGTCAAATCAATAACTTGTCAAAATTTTCGGGGTCCAAAAGTTCCAAATCCACTCAGTAAAATTATCCTGTTTTCTCTGTGTCTTTCTCTTTTGTTATTTTAAATATCTCCAATTCCAATTATATTAGCCACAATCTTCTTGGGCAATCACCTTTCCCCCCTCCCTTTGTATTCTAAATGTCACTGTTTTAAATAATCTCTGGACAAATTTTTTAAGCTCCAAATTTAAAATTTCTTTACCCTTGGGTCAGCCAGCCTTTCTCCTGGTCCCAATACTCCATCTGATCACCGCTCCTGCTCTAAACTTGGTCTGGATGCCCGAGCTCCAGTGTGATCATTGAAAGATGGCTGCCACCCCTACCGCCGGTCTGGAGAGCTTCCGGACCTGTCAAGGAGGTTGTTTCGGACCTGCTCTTCATGATCATTCGAAACACCTCTCCTTCTTCAGCATCCCTCCAGGATGGTTCTGGCCCAAAAACCTCCTGATGGTGCTTTGCCAGCTGGGGTTTTTGCAAAACCCCTCAGAGCTTGCTATTTTCCCAACCATTCTCACTGCGACACGTCCAGTTTTTCTCAGATTATTAATATTAAAAAAGGCACAAGATAGGGATGTCCTCTGTCCCCTTTACTATTCATTTTGACATTGGAAGTGTTAAATAGAGACATTCAGCAGCACACAGAAATAAAAGGGGTGTAGATTAAAAAAAAGAGAAAAATACAACCTACAGGCGTTTGCAGATGACCTGGTATTTATCATAGAGGAACCGCAAACAACTGGACCCAAATTAATGAAGAAAATAGATGACTATGGGGAAGTTGCAGGATTAAAAGTAAACAAAAAGAAAACTAAAATTCTGTGAGAGTTTGTTGCAAAAATCAAATCCAGAAAGCCCACCCAGATAACTGATTCAGCAGGATTCATTAACTTCTTTATATACATAATAACACATGAGTAAATGTACAATAGCAATAGTAGATTCTCAAACGTGGTAATAGCAAGACACAGGCAGAGGAGAGATTGGTTTCAGTTCAAAGTTCAGAGCTTAATACAGGCAAAGAGAACCTCCTCTATACAGGGCAATAAAGCTAAGCCTAAATCACACCCAGGCACCTAGCTCTCTCCAGTAAATACTGTTTCAGTTTCTAAACAGCCCTCATTGACTGATTTAGTTGCTATGCCTATTCATTGGCTGACTTCGTTGCCACGTCCTATTCTAGTTCATGAATATTCTGACACTCCTCCCTTCATGAATGGAATGGACAAAAATTCAGTTACCTTAATATTCTTCAGATACCCTTTATTTGAAGACCCAAACTCAATTCCCTTCAAAAGCATACTTGAGAATCCTTTTACTGTGATACATCTTTTGCAATGAAGCAAAGATCATCCACAAATGCTAATAGTTGATAATCCCCACCTTGTAACTTTCCAGTGTATATGCAACCATCAACCTTGCAAGTTTTGAACCCAAGACCATTCAATGCAGTATCTAGACAGATATTTCAATTCCTGGCTGACTGCTTCAATCCATAAATGGCCTTGTTCAATTTATACACCATGTTAGGGATGTAACCCTAGGCTTGGCTTGGCAATGTATATTAAGCTATGGTTATGTTACTGTTACTTTAAATGTTAGAGAAATGTAATTGGTTTGTTACCTCAAGCAGCTATAAGAGGGAGCCAGAATGGTTGTTAGATCTCTCTCTCTCTGTTTTGTTAGAAGCTGGTTGGTGTATATTGAGGTATTGTGGTTCCAACTGTTATCTACTTTGTGTGTTAAACTGAGACTATTTGATAACTGAATTACTGAACCGTGTATGACTTGGACTGTTAACTGGACTCTGAATACTTCTATATTTCTACATAGTAAACTATTATATTTTTATACTATTCAGTGTCTCTGTATGCTAGTTTGTGCGTGTTATTCCATATCACTCTCATTACGCTTCTCTGCATACTCGCTCTTCTAACGGGGAGCTTAATTACTTAACACTGGTTATGGGCCCAGTGTACCCGATGTACCCAGAGTGTGCCAGACGTAGCTAAAAAGAGAGTTGGTGCATAGACACGCTATAGAGAACATAAGTATAGAAAACAAGATGTAACTACATATGCAGAACTCCTTAGTATGGATAGAGGTGCACTACAGTTAAAATCTTTAAACGCATTAAGAGACGAAAGGGTAATTCAAACCTGGTTTCAGTATGGTCAGTAACAGGCTAGATGGAAAAAGGACCAGAAATCCGGTATTATCCAAAATGAGGATAACTTGATAAAACAAATCAGGAACCAGGGTCAAATGCACATAAAAAGGTTGTATAATGTATTGATAGAAATAGACTCAGAAACAGATTGTATGATAAAATGGGCACAAAATTTTGAAGAGCCAATAGTGATGGAAACATGGGAAGAGATTTGGGTAAGAAATGTAAAGTTTACAGAAGCTCAGAACTTGAGAGAGAATTTTTACAAGATGCTGTACAGATGGCATTTAGATCCAAAAAGGCTAGCCTGTATGTATCCGAATCTACAATCTAAATGTTGGAGATGTGACTGTGTTGGTGCCACGTATTACCATATTTGGTGGACTTGTAAAAAAGTTAAAGTATTTTGGATAAAAATATGGTGGGTTATTCAAAATATTTTGAAAAAGAGGATAAAGTTCACACCCCAGTTGTTTTTGTTAGGCATAGTTTCAGATTGTACTGTTATAGAGACTAATTTGATCTTGAACCTAACGACGGCAGCAAGATTGTTGGTGGTGCAATACTGGAAGAAGAAAGAGTTGCCCACTATCCAAGAATGGACATTAAAAGTAGTAAACTTAGCAGAGATGCCCAAAATTTCAGCATATCTGAAGGACCATTCAGATGAGAAGTACAAGCTGGATTGGACAAGATGGATTGACTATATTCAAAACAAATACCGGACTAAAAAATTTCAGTTAGCTTATGAATGAAGGCATAAGGAATGTTACAATTTATTCAAAGTTAGCTTAATAAAGGGGGAGTTAAGCACAAGAATAGTAACATGTTAAAATTAGTTAGCTTATGTTAGCGTATGGTTGTTAAATATTTATACCCTGTATTTTGCTCTGGGAGGTCGGGGGAAGGTCGGATGGGAAGAGGGAAGGGGGGCAGGAGGGGCAAGGATAACCCCAGTTGTTGGATGCCATTAGCAATCCCCTGCGATATTGCCCTTTGAACACCTCCTGCACTGCTTGGGATAACTCAGGAGCCTCCCCAGTTAGGGCCAATGGAAGGGGCCTCCTCCCCCAGTAGGGAACAAGCCTCTTCCATATCTACCTCCTCCAGAGAAAAGATAGGAGACCTGGGGGAAGCCCTGGAAGGATTGGGATATAATCCAAAATTCCCTTCTTTTGCCAGAGAAGGAGAGCCTTCTCTTGGAGTTTCCACCAAGGGAATGTCTGTAGAGACTGGTGGTGGAAGTGGTTCCCTGGCTTGCACAGTTTGTGCCTGGGCACTAACTGCCTTTTGAAACTGTCTCTCCAGGGCCTTCTGTCTCCTTTCAGCCAATCTTTCTGCAGCTTTTGAGACCTTTTTGGCTTGGGGCTGCTGCCCTTTTGCAGGACAGCCTGCACTGTTCCCTTTAGCAGCAGGGTTGGGCTTGCTGCGTTTGTTAGCTGGAGGTTCAGCTTGATCCCTGGCCTCAGACACATTCCTGCTGGCCATGGCACTCTCTATCTCAGTCAGAGTTTTAGTTGTGGTAGTCTCAGCAATGCAAAGGTCTGAAAGTATGCCCCTTTAACGCAGTCCAAATTCTGAGGAAAACGGGCCTTGCAGGGATCAATAACAGTCAGCAATATTTTTGGCGCCAAAAATGGAAGTCCCAGGGTGCTGCAGATCTGCGCTGTGATAAAGCAAGGAATGGCCCGAGAAAGCCAAACTCCTTGCAGCCGCTCTCAATAGTCTTCCTGGGGAGGGGGGGATCTGCCTGGAGCCCCAGAGCGAGATCCCAAATTAAGAAGCCCTTCCAGCGGCAATCTGCTCGGGAAAACAGATTGCGGCAAGCAAACGGCTTGAGAAACGGCTTTCCTGTCCAAAATGGCCACCGCAAGCTTCGGAACACACCGGGGAGCTGTTGGTAATCTGGAAGGCCCAGTAGAGCCTCCAGGCTAAGAATAGTCTACCGACAGCTTTCTTGAGGGGGTCCCTAGCCTACCTACCTGCTCCCAGAGCTTGCCAACAGCTGCTGACGAGCCTCCCGGTGGTGCCTCGACCGTGGTGGTCACGGAAGGCAGCCACGCTCCGAGCATCTGTTCTGCACTTCAATTAGGAGTGGACTTTCACACAATGGAAAAATAAAGAATCCTAACACTATATGCTAAACACAAAAAAAGAAAAAGGCTACACTAACTGCTTGGAGAGTCCAATTTGCTATTCAAGGACTGGAACTCCGCAACTGCATCCTTTTAGGGCGACTGAGTTTTTAGAACTGAGCCTCTGTGGGGAACAGGAGGTGTGGCTACACAAAGATTTGAACTCAGTCCTTGGGCAGCAAGCTGAAGTTAACCCAGGCTTGGACACTCCAAGCAGCGCCTAGGAGAAATCTGTACACCAATGCACAGAGTATGAGGAATAAACAGGGTGAATTAGAAATTCAATTAAATGAGCAACAAAAATGATGCTATTTAGTATTTGTATTTGTAATTAGGGTCCCCCCCCCTCTTTCATCCTTTTTTTTCTCTGCAAAAGATTAAGATAGCCCCAGCTTCTCTTCCGGTTTCACAGTAGTTCTTGGCAATGGTATGGAGAAAACTGTAAAAAGGGGAGATGTCCCAACAAAAGGGAATAAAAAGCAGACAAAAGACGTTGAGGTTGTTAGTGGCATAAGGAAAATTGAAGTAGGAGGTTTTGCCCCAACAAAGATAAAATATCCTTTTGATGGTGGCCTGGGGAAAATTGAGGAGAGTGGATGTATCAAAACAAAGAAAAGGAAGAAGACAGGATCAGAGAAGTGGGACAAAAGACTTACTAGGAAAAAATCAGACAACTATAAACTGTTATATGGGAAAATATAAAGCTAAGGTTTTATTCCTAAATATGACAATAAAATGGAGTTGCTAATTGGTTGAATATAATAATGAAATGATAATTAAACAAAGGTTAATAATATGGATAAACATGATACTGATATGGAGAGGTTGTAAAATAGACCAAATAAAAGAGGAGGTGGAGTTGCACTATATATAAGAAATAACTACATCTCTACAGAAACAGAGCACAGCAATGATGAGAACTATCTTGAATGCATTTGGGTCAATATTAAAGGTTGGGGAGGAATGACATTACCATAGATCTATACTACAGGCCATCCAACCAAGCAGAGGAAGTAGATGAACCTTTTGCTAGTCAGCTAACTAAGGTATGCAGGAAGCACACCACAATAGTAATGGGAGATTTTAACTACCCTGACATCAACTGGGAAACAAACTCTGCACCAAGTGAAAGATCCAACAGGTTCCTAACGAACCTAGCAGACAACTTTGTTTCCCAAAAAGTAGAGAAGGGAACAAGGGGATCAGCCATATTGGACTTAATTCTCACTAACAGAGAGGAAATGATAGAAGGTGTTGAAGCCATAGGAACCCTGAGGGCAAGTGACCATGCAATATTGGAATTCAACATTATGCAAACACAAGTAGTAGAACAAAGTCAAACTAGAGTCTTGGACTTTAAGAGAGCTAATTTCAATAAACTTAGAGAGAGCTTGGGAAGAATTCCATGGATGAGAATCCTAAAGGGGAAAACAACTCAAGAAGCTTGGGAAATTTTAAAAAGTGAGATTACAAAAGCCCAGTCTAGCACAATACCAATGAAGAAGAAAAATAACAGCTCCCAAAAGACACCAGCATGGCTGCAAAAAGAATATCTCACAAATTGAAGGACAAAAAAGATAAGTATAAAAAGTGGAAAGAAGGGGACATAACTAAGGCAGAATATCAGCAAATAGCCCGAACCTATAAAGATGAAGCAAGGAAAGCTAAGGCTCACAATGAAGAAAGGACGGATTACACCTCAGGGTTCTGAAGGAACTGGCAGATGAGATCACAGAACCACTGAACTATATCTTTCAGATATCCTGGAGCACCGGGGAACTGCTAGAGAACTGGAAAAGAGCTGATGTGGGAGATGGCTTCCGGTTTCCGAAGGCGACGAACGCTGGGTGTCCGCTGTTCGTCTCTCCGGTGAGCTCCTTTTAGGAGCACAGGCAGTCTCGGAGGGACCATCTTCCATAGGACAGCTTGCTGGAACCCCTGGAATCGGCGGCAGCCATGGGGGGGGGGGGTTTCCAACCTCGCCTCAGGAGCCGGACAGCGAGGGGGGTGCATAGCGCAGCAGTTGGCTACCTGCACCTTCACTGAATGGATTCTGGAAGGAAGTAATTAATTAGAAGTTGCAGCTGAAGTTGCGGTGAGAAGTTCGCTCCAATCTCCCTAATCCTGATGAGCAGCAACCTTTTGTAAATTTGTGGATTCAATCTATTTGAAGTTAGAAAATTGGAGGGGGGTTCTTTCACCCCCCTCGGGTAAAGCGGCACTTGGACTATCTCTCAATCTCAGAACGGGGAGAGAGAGTAAAAGTTGAATTAGTCACTTGTACTAACTATGTGAGAAAGATTTATATCACAACTGCAAGAGGTGATTGCTGAGCTGTTTTAAAAACTTTATGGAAACTTTTGATGTTCTGCTCCCTGGTCCCCTGTGAAAGGGGGAGCCAAGATGGCCTGCTTCCATCTTCTTCTTCGCACTTATAAATGAAATTTGCCTTTTGAAGAAAGGCAAAGAAAACCTTTGAAGAAATTCTGGCTTTATATTACTACTCCCCCCTGAAGGACTCCTGGAGCTCCTCCTGTTAAGTGGTCTTTCTGGATTTGGATTATTTGATTCTCTTTTTTTGTGACTTTTTGGCTTGGAACTGTGATTGAGGATTAACTTTCACTTTTGGACTTGCCTGTCTTCTCGGACTCACCCAGCTGCATGCTCCACAGATGCCATTTCTTTTGCAAAAGATTTATAGTCATCTCTGAACTCAGACAAATGGGGCCCAGAAACCACTTTCAGGCAAGGCAGCCTGGGCACCCACTTCCTCTACATCCAGCCCAACGACTCAACAGACAAAAATCCCATCATTTTTACAACAAGAAGGGACTGGAGAGAGTTCAAAAGATTTATCTGTTACCCAAATGTTCCAGGCTCTAATGAAGGAACAAAATGAGTTGAAAAAAGAGGTGGCAGATTTTAAAGAACAGCTCAGAGGTGTACAGCAGCAAACAAAAGAAAATGAACAAAGAATTGGTATGCTGGAGGAGGGTGTGGTTGGGCTGGGGGAGGAAGTTAAGCCAGTCCAGAAGGGGAATAGAGAATTGGAAAATTTCATGGTAAAGATAGAACTTGAAAGAATGTCCTTTTTTCTCACATTCCAGAACCTACCAGAGACAGAAAATGAAGATCTTAAGGATATTATGAGTGCAATCTTAGCAGAATATATTAAAGGAGATAAAGAACAGTTGTGGTGGGATATGGATCTGGTTTACAGGATTAACTCAGCATATGCCAGAACATATAATGTTCCAAGGGAAGTACATGTTAAATTTCTTAGGGAGACCACGAGGGATGAGATGCTAGGGGCCCAAAGGGGGGGGGGGCACTAAAATATAAAGACAAAGAAATTACCATTCTTAAGCAAATTCCGAAAAAAATAAGAGATAAGAGGAGGAAGTATTCCTCCTTATCAAAGAAATTATATAATAAAGGAATTTGGTTTAGATGGTTATTGCCAGAAAGAATGTTGATCTTCTGGGAGGGAAACAGAATTAGAATTAACACAGTTGTGGAGGCAGAGGCCTTCATTAAAAAACATAGTGCCCTCCTAGAAGACGAAAATATAAGTGGCAGTGAAAAAGGTGACAATACATAAGATATGAAGGAGTGAGGGGCAGCAGCTCCACCCGAAAACAGGGGGGAGGGAGCAATATTGAAAAGACTCAGGTCACAAAAATAAATGTATTTGAAATATCATTGTAATTGTTGATATATTAGAAAGTGGCGAAAGAGACGATTGAACACATAGTTGATACAATGTATAACAAGATGCTGTTTCTGTTTATCTTTTATCTTTTGTTTTTTCTTTTCTGTAAAAGTTGTGAGTTTTGGAGAGATTTCTACCTCTAGCACGATGGAGCTGCCAAAATTTTTGTATATCCACCTACCCTTTCCTATAAATGTTTAAAAATCAATAAAATTCTTTTTTTTAAAAAAAGAAAGAAAAGAGCTGATGTGGTTTCCATCTTCAAAAAAGGAAAAAAAAATAGATCCAGGAAACTACAGACCTATCAGCCTGACCTCAATACCAGGAAAGATCCTGGAAAAGATAATCAAGCAACGAATTAGTGAACACCTAGAAGTAAACAAAGTAATAGCCAAAAGCCAACATGGGTTTGTCAAAAACAGACTAATCTTATTGCGTTCTTTGACAAAAGTGACAAAATTAGTGGGCCAGAGGAATGCCGTCGATATAGTTTACTTGTACTTCAGTAAGGCTTTTGATAAGGTAGACCATAACCTACTACTAGATAAAGTAGAAGAATGTGGGTTAGACAGCATCACCACCAGATGGATTTGTAACTGGCTGACCAGCCGCACTCAACGTGTAGTCCTCAATGGAACTGCATCTATATGGAGGGAAGTATGCAGTGGAGTACCCCAAGGCTCTGTTTTAGGCCCAGTACTCTCCAACATCTTCATCAATGATTTGGATGAGGGAATAAATGGGGAACTCATCAAATTTGCAGATGACACCAAGCTGGCAGGAATAGCCAACACTCCAGGTTTAAGATACAGAAGGATCTTGACAAACTTGAACATTGGGCACTATCTAACAAAATAAAATTCAATGGTGAAAAGAGTAAGGTTCTACATTTAGGCAAGAAAAACGAAATGCACAGGTACAGTATAGGTGGTACCTTGCTCAATAGTAGTAACTGTGAGAGGGATCTTGGAGTCCTAGTGGACAACCATTTAAATATGAGCCAGCAGTGTGCAGCAGCTGCCAAAAAAGCCAACACAGTTCTAGGCTATATAAACAGAGGGATAGAGTCAAGATTATGTGAAGTGTTAATACCACTTTATAAGGCCTTGGTAAGGCCACACTTGGAATACTGCACTCAGTTTTGGTCGCCACGATGTAGAAAAGATGTGGAGACTGTAGAAAGAATGCAGAGAAGAGCAACAAAGATGATTAGGGGACTGGAAACTAAAACATATGAAGAACGGTTGCAGGAACTGGATATGTCTAGTTTAATGAAAAGAAGGACTAGGGGAGACATGATAGCAGTGTTCCAATATCTCAGGGGTTGCCACAAAGAAGAGGGAGTCAAACTATTCTCCAAGGCACCTGAAGGTAGAACAAGAAGCAATGGGTGGAAACTAATCAAGGCGAGAAGCAACTTAGAACTGAGGAGAAATTTTCTGACAGAACAATTAATCAGTGGAACAGCTTGCCTCCAGAAGTTATGAATCCCCAACACTGGAAGTCTTTAAGAAGATGTTGGATAGCCATTTGTCTGAAATGGTATAGGGTTTCCTGCCTAGGCAGGGGTTTGGGCTAGAAGACCTCCAAGGTCCCTTCCAACTCTGCTATTTAGTATTTGTATTTGTATTTGTAATTAGCCCCCCCCCTTTCATCCTTTTTTTCTCTGCAAAAGATTAAGATAGCCCCAGCTTCTCTTCCGGTTTCACAGTAGTTCTTGGCAATGGTATAGGGAAAACTGTAAAAAGGGGAGATGTCCCAACAAAAGGGAATAAAAAGCAGACAAAAGAGGTTGAGGTTGTTAGTGGCATAAGGAAAATTGAAGTAGGAGGTTTTGCCCCAACAAAGGTAAAATATCCTTTTGATGGTGGCCTGGGGAAAATTGAAGAGAGTGGATGTATCAAAACAAAGAAAAGGAAGAAGACAGGATCAGAGAAGTGGGACAAAAGACTTACTAGGAAAAAATCAGACAACTATAAACTGTTATATGGGAAAATATAAAGCTAAGGTTTTATTCCTAAATATGACAATAAAATGGAGTTGCTAATTGGTTTAATATAATAATGAAATGATAATTAAACAAAGGTTAATAATATGGATAAACATGATACTGATATGGAGAGGTTGTAAAGTAGAGGTTTGTGATTCACTTTTATGCATGATAATTAAACTGAGTTGTGAATTGACTGAATATGACAATAAAAGCATAACTAAGCATAGGTTAAAATATATGAAACATGGACATATATAGAACTTTTAAGATGATGAATAAAGTGAGATGCTTACTGCTTTTTATTCTATATAATATATGGGAATTGCAATGAACATTGAACAGCGAGAATTGCCATTTATAGACAATTAAGGTAATCTAATCTAAGATATGGAAAAATGGGTAATTTTTCCCATATCTTAGATTAGATTACCTTAATTGTATTAAGGGTAATTAGATTAAGGGTAATCTAATCTAAGATATGGAAAAATGGAGAGGGAACATGAAATACACCTACAGTGGGAAACTATTGAGATTTAAAGACAGAATCACTAACTGGGGGCATGTAAGGATGTATAATTATATATAGATAATGATGAGAATAGCTGGGAATTGTAACCAGGTCTACATCTCGGCCAAAATTAGGCTGGCGGGGGTGGTGGTGGTTAAAAGCACAATGATATGTATATATCATATGTATACTTTTTTGTTTTTTGTTTTTTAAAAGGAGGAGAATACATGTTAAAATTAAATATGTATATTGAAAAGGAATCATAAATATCATCAACATAAAATGGAGCTTGCTCAGAAGCTGAAATACACCAAGTAAATGAGATGAAGAGTGGGAAGTAGAGAAGAGAGTGTAGAGAAGAGGAAGAAGAGAGGGATAAGAGAGAGGGCAACTGGGGGGGAAGAGGAGGAGAGAAATGAGAAGTGGAAAGGGGAGAGAGGAGAAGGAGAGAGGAAGGGGAAGTAGAGAAGGGAAGGAGGACAGAGGGAAGAAAGGTAGGGAGGAGAGGAGAAAGGGAGAAAAAAGTGATGGATAAGGTACAAATATGGTGTATGGTATAATTGTTTTTGGGAGTTAATGGTAAGATGAATTGATGTAAACATTTAATGATACAATATGATGTTGGCTATGTAATAGTATACATGTGATTATATGTTATGAAAAAATAAAAAAAATTATAACAAAAAAAAGGAATACCAGTCAAAGTAGACAAGAAAATGCCTCTCCACAGTATAAGTTCAAATCACCAGGGTCAGATGGATCACATCCATCTGAAGGAGCTGACAGAAAATCACTGAACCATATCTTTCAAAGATTCTGAAGAATTGGGGAGCTTTCAGAGGATTAGAAAAGAGTGGATGGGGTTCCAGTCTTCAAAAAAAAAGGGGGGGGTGGATTTAAGAAAGTACAAACCAATTAGCCTGACATCAATATCTGGGAAAATCCTGGAAAAGATAAGCAACAAATCTCTAAGCACCAAGAAACAAGCAAAACTTAATAGAAGCCAACATGAGTTTGTCAAAACTGATCATGCCAGGCAAACTTTGTTGCAAAGTTTGACAAAGTGACTAAATTAGTGGACCATCAAAATGCTGTGGACATAGTATACTTGGACTTCAATAAGGCATTTGGCAAAGTAGACCACAACTGATTTGGTAAGATAGAAAAATGTGAGATAAACAGATGAATTCGTAAATGGCTGACCGAGCGGACTCAACATGTACTCCTTAATGGAATTAAAAATAGGAGGAAAACATGCAGTGAGGTACCCCAACATTCTGTCCTAGGCCCAATATTCTCCAACATCTTCATAAATGATTTATATGACGGGATGGAAGGGAAACTCATCAAATTTCCAGATGACACCAAGTTGGGGAAAATATCAACACTTTAGAAAATAAGCTCAAGATCCATAAAAATCTTGACAGACTTTGAACACTGGGCTCAATCTAACAAAATGAAATTCAGTGGTGGTTTTACACTAGGGTAAGAAAAACAAAATGCATGAATAGGTAGTACCTAACTCATTAGCAGTAATTATAAGAGAGATCTAAAAATCCTAATGGACAGTAACCAGAGTATGGGCCAGCAAGATGCTGCAGCTGTCAAAAAAAGCCAATACAACAACAGAGGATATCAAGATCACAAAGTGTTATTACTGCTTTATACTGCACTAGTAAGACCACACTTGGAATACTGAGTCCAGTTTTGGTCAACAGGATAAAAAGAGATGTTGAGACTGTAACATGGGGGCAGAGAAGAGCAACCTAAATGATTAGCGGCTGCCGGGGCTAAAATGTACAGTGAATAGTTTTGGGAATTGGCTATGTCTAGTCTATCAAAGGGAAGGAATAGCAGGTGACACAATAGGAATCTTCCAATATTTAAGTGGTTGATAAAGAGAAGAGGAGGTCTACCTATTCTCTGAAATAACTGAGGGCAGCACAAAAAGTATTGGATGAAAGCTTATCAAGGAGAGATCTAACCTAGAATTACGGGAAGTTTCTATTTGTGAGAACACTCAGTGGAAGGCTTGCCTGCAGAAGTTGTGGATGTCTGGTTGTCTCTCTTTTAAGTCACTAATAAATCCAATCTTCTTTAGCAATAATGGTGTCAGGCCTGTAATTCTGTTCCTTTTAGGATCTTTGGCCTGCCACATAATTAAAACATATATATATATTATGCTGTTCCATTGGTATAGTAGTTGGGAGGGGGGAATAGAAAGGAGTAGGATTGTGGAATGTATTGTTATGAATTTCTTAGAAGCTCAAGGTCGTCTTTTGTCTCCGCACCTCGACACCTGGCCGGAAGAAGAGGGGTGTACATGCCAGCGTGGAAGATGAAGATTGGACCATGTGATGAATTATGGGGTGTGGGGGAAAATGATGAACTTTTAACTGGGTGAATTCACCGGATGTACATTAGAGTTGAAATTCACCAGCTTAATGCCAACATGCCTGTCTTATTAAATTGGAGTTTTAAGGACTACTTTGCCTTGGACAATGATTTAATTCTGCATGATATTTGGAACGCTGACAAATGGTTGATCAGATACTGCCACCACTGGGATCTTAAGGAACAAAGTTTCAATGTGACAAAAGTGTAAAAACAGAACACATTAAAAGATTTTTTTAAAAAAAGTTTCTTCTCTTTTAGCCTTTGTTTCTGGTTGGAAATTTTCCTTATGGATATTTTCCTTATAGCTGCTTCACTAAACTGTTTCTGCTTTACCTTTTAAAAAAAAAATATTTTTAAAATAACATTTTAAATTATTATAAGCTGTTACATGCTAACATGCTGTTCCCACTTCTATATATTTAGTTGATAATTATTTCTATTTCTCCCTACCCCCTTTTTATCTTTTAATAGGATAATCATGAGGAAGATTATTTTCTCTATGTGGCTTATAGTGATGAAAGTGTTTATGGCCAGTGATTTTATGCATTGCTAGCCTTACAGATGGATTGGACTGAAGAGTCATTATGGAAGAAATTTGTGTCCAACAAAAGCAGGAAACTGGAGAAAAAGCTGGACGACAAACCATGTATTTCATGTCATTGTTTCTTGCACCTTTTAATAAATTACTATTTTGTTCAATCATACGAAACAAGCAAATGTTTTAAAACCATCTGATGGTTGGTGTTTTGTCATATTCTATCAACTTGCATTCTCATAACTGACATGTCAATAAGTTTACTATGTGGGAATAAGGAAAAGCCAGGCGTGGGCAAGAACTCCCTTAGCAATATAATCCATTCTTTTCCATGCCAAGTCAGTCAAAAGATTTAATAGCAAGTTGTTCAACCTCAATTGGCCTTTCCTTCAAGACCCCACAATTAATGTTCTTTATTTTAATATATTTCTTTTCCTGACCTATCTACCCATCAAAAGCATGAAAGAGGCATAACATCAATTATTGTTGTCTAACATCATTATAATCATTACAATCCCTTGTCCTTAATTTAGTTCAGGTATTGCACTAGTAGTCTGGTTAACAGAATCATGTTAATGCTTCTTGTTATCAAGGAAGTTTTGCATAAATAATAGTTACCTAGTTAGTTCAATTGAACTTCAACAAGTATACAATACATTATTTCTCAATATAACCAGAATTTGGACCTTGGTATTCAATACTTAAGACAGTTTCACTAAATGCATGAATGTTCTGTGATGTTGTCTCCTTGCTTTGTTAGTAAAGGCTATTCCCATCTATGTTGAGGTTACAGCACTGAAACCTGCACTATGAAATTATGAATGAAGCCCCCTGAAATTACTTTTACCCACAGCCTTGCTGATTATATATATAACCCTTTTTATGATAACAATCCTTCATATACTTCTACTTCTACTTCTGCTTAATCATAATCTTTAAAAGTCTGTGAAAGATTTTACTCAACTAAGCAAAGCAGTTTCCAAAACAACTGATAGTTGCATTCCCTGTATTCTATAATGGCAAGTAAAAATAAAAGTTAGGATATTTTAGATTGAGTCTTATACTTCTTAGTTTTAGGGTAACTTGGAGAATATGAAAAGATTATATCTGTGCGTAAAATAGAAATGGACTCACTCTTAACTTCTGTTTCTCCTACTTCAAAGTATCATTCTAATAATTTTTGGAAATAGCAAAGGAATCCATGAAATGGACTAAAGAGATAATGAAGTGCTGTTTTAGGAGTGGTATAGCTTAGAGAACTTTTCGGATGAAAACTGCTAGAAGGAATTACTGGAATATGCTACCCCAAAAGACAATGAGGACTAAGCTTTCTTTGTTTTTTTCGGAATAAAATAATACCACTTTTATAATTAATTCTGTTCTAATGCTGAATTCTTTCAGGAAACTGAAGAAAACTGTTTGCTCATTATATTTATCATTCAGGGAATGTTTAGGAGTCACATTGCGAATCCTGTCTAAAATTTCTCATATGAGCTAAATCATAATGCATAAAATTCTCATTGTATATGGACATTCCCTATGCTGCTGCTAATCATTAAAAATGTTAATAAAATTTCAGTGTACTCATTTGATACATGTAAATTACTGTGTTTATAAGTTTTAACTGTGCCATTTTTCATCACTGTTTGCTTTAGCTTATAAAAGGTAGTGCTATGTATCCTTTTTCTGTTGTGAACAAGACAGCTTTAGATTTTTGTAAGAGTTTTGTTAATCAAATAAATACACACTTGAAAATCTGAAATGGAAATCTGGAATGATGTTTAATAATTCAGCTAACTTGAGCTACAACTATTTACACATTAAGTACATTAAAGAACACAGAACAATTTTTGTATAATTTTTCCTAAAACTGTCACCACAGATGATTGATTGATTCAATTTATATAGCTGCCCATCTTACCATAGCAACTCTGAGCAACTAACAATATATAAAACAGCATACAAAATACAACAAAAACCAATCAATAGTTAAAAGTCTATAATAATAACTGAGGTAAAATCCAATTTAATAAACTAAGAATATCCTGTAGACTCCAATTAACCTGAAAAGATTGTATGCTCAGAAATACATCCAAATCTTTCAAACTTCAAAAAGATGGTATGGTCAGGACCTCACCCTGCAATTTCATATACATGTTAAGCGTTGGGAGAGTATCAAACCCTATGAAAGCCTACAGACAAGGAGTCCAAGCTAGATCACACCCCACTGACTGAAACCAAGTTGGAGGAAGAAGGGTGTCAGTAAACTTGACCGAAAATATGACTACATGAGCTCTACTTTATTCTAAGTCTAAATTAATAGAATTTTGCACTGAAAGTTCAAACTGCAGAGTTTTACATTTTTAATGTGAATCATATTTTCAATTACAGAGGGGAAATGATAACACTGTGCTCGAACTCCTAATCCTCACAGTCCAAAAGATCATAATCAATGGTATCAAAAGCTACTGAGATATCAAGAAGAGCTAGAATGGATGCACCACTCCCATCCTTATAAGTGTGATCAATGCTTTTTCAGCCCCATACCCAGGACTGAAATCCAATTGAAAGGGGTCCAGATAATCCTGTTTCTGAATTCTCTGAACCTACACATAAATCTTACGTAGAGGGCAAAGGGGCAAAGCCTTGAAAGACAGGAGATCTTTCTGTAGTTCACGCACAATGACAATTTGTGTTGTGTGTGTCAGCCATCCCATTGGCATATGCAGCAAAAGAAACTCCTGGGACATTTTACCAAAAGTGTCAGAGTTTTGACCAATGCCCTAATAAAATGAAGACTCTCAAGCCTAAATGGCTAAATGGAAGAAAAATCCAGTTGTTTATTAGGAGCGCCATGTCAGCATTACCTAGGTGAAGCCAGCTCTGGCTTCATAAAATTTACCCCTTCCCCCAGAATGTCTCACTAGTCACATTCCCCAACGAAGCAATTTTGCGGGTCGTAGAAGTCTCTCCCTCCAGCCATTGTGGGTCTCTGTGGAGATGGCCTTGACTTTGGCCGGCTAGGCTTTGTCTAGTTTTGACTGAGGTGTGAATTCCTTGGTGCAGCTGTGAGGCACAATTCCCATTCCCTTGCCTATGGCAACTCGGGAGCAGATCAGGAAAGCTTTGCGAGTTGACAAAGAGTATGATTTTACTGATAGATCCATATAGAAACAGTAGAAAGCAAAACCAGTTCTGATTTTTTCACACAAAAAACTGCATTGTTAAGAGGTTGCCACAAAGAAGAGGGGGTCAGTTTATTCTCCAGAGGGCAGGACAAGAAACAATGGTTGGAAATTAATTAAAGAAAGAAATTAAAGAAAGAAGCAATCTGGAATTAAGGAGAAACTTCCTAACAATGAGGACAATTAACCAGCTTGTCTCCAAAAATTGTGGGCGCTCCATCACTGGATGTTTTTTAGAAGAGCCCTGCTGCCTAAGCATTGTGACTCCATTGTAGGATTAGAGTCCTCTGGTTATCTGGGACATATACCTTACTCTCCATCCATGCCAGTCCCTCTTTCAATGACAGCTCCCCTTTTTGCTGTTCAAACCACTCATCGCCAAAGCAGCTCTCAGTGGTTGTGTTATATCTTTGGCTGGTTGCAATGGTGATGTCCTCTGCTGCCTCATGAGGGCTAGCGCTGAGAACTATTTTGATAGGATAATGGAGTTTACAACCTCCTCTCAGGCACTGTTATACTGGGAAAGCGTGTCCACTAGGAAATCCCCCCCCCCCAAGAGTTGGGTGACGTTGAAACAACCAAACACCATCTAAGTGCCCTGCTTAGATGACAGTTTCCATGAATGCTATCAGATTCTTATGTTCTATCCATACTCATATAGAATCTTACTGTCTTCTAGGAACTACCTCCATGTTAGGAGGGCCCATCAGACCATGTAGGCCTCTTTCTCCCAAATAGCCTATTGCCTTTCAGTTTCAGAAAGTTTGTGGAAGTATAAGCGCAGGGCTGCAGCTTCCCCTTGGCATTCTTCTGAAACAGGACTGTGCCTACAGCTGCATCACTAGCATCTGCCTGTATCACAAAAAGCTCGTTCGGGTTGGGGTGTTTTAGGACTAGTTCCACAACAAAGAGCTTTTTAGCCTCTCAAATTGGCTTGAAATTCAAGAGTTCAGTTCAGAGGTTGACAAGGCTTGGGCTTCACATACCCCTCCTATTTTGAGCATTGGTAATTGGCAGGGCTATCTGGGTGAACACAGGGATGAATTGATGGTAGAAGTTTGCAAAACCGAGGAAAGTTTGCAACTGCCTTTTTGTTCAAAGGGGTTCCCATTCTAATATTGCCTTCACTTTACTGGGGTCCATTTCTACCCACTCTCTCAAAATGTAGTACCCCATGTAGACTAGGCTGGTTTTGTGAAAGTCACGCTTAGACAGAATGGCATAAAGATGGGCTTTCTGTCATTTCTCAAGTACCACCCTGACATGCTCTTATTCAATATTTGTATAAATTAATATATCAATCAGGTATACCAAGATCCCTTTTGTACAGGTGCTCATACAATATTAATATTAATTTTGTAATTAAAAATGTCACTAAATGCAAGCAAATGTTCTTCAGCTGCTGTCCATGGAGCTACTTCTTCTTCAATATTCCAGTAATCTGGCTCCAAAAAATTGAGAAATTGTAATTTATTTGTGTCTTGAAATTGGCTATCTGTTTTTAAATGTTCACAATCCATTGGTCTTTTCTTCAAATTTGTTATGATGCTTTCTAAAAGTCTTTCCTGAGGAAATCCAACAAATTAATAATTTTGTACAAATTTTATATATAAGGTTTCTGAAGTATTTAATCCATCAACTTTTTTTTCATATGGACCCTTTCCCTTTCTAAGCATTTCAAATGCTTTAATTGATCTTATCACACGTTTTTCAGCCTTTATGATGTTTGTATTTCTTGCTTGCAGTGCATTTGAAAGAAGAGAAATTTCATTTAGAATATTGATCATCGATGTCAAATCAGTTTTATACAGGGACATGTGGTCAGGAGAGGCAGGGGAGGCAGAGCCTCACCGCTCTCATCATGAAAAAAAGGGGGGGAAGGGAAAAGGCGCTGAGGAGCCTCGGGGAATGGGACTGCGCGAGCTGCGGTCCCCTTCATGTTGACTCAGGAAGGCGGGGAATGGGACCACGTGTGCAGGACAGAGGGAGGTGCAGGAGGCTCCTCTAGCCTCAGCCTCCCTCCTGTACATCTGGTCCCATTCCCCGCCTTCTGTCGGGTTCTGATGCTGGAGCTCATGTTCCAGGGCGAATGCGCATGTACGAGTGGCTCCCTTCCCGAACTGAACAATGGCAGGTTTACGGGAAGTTGCTCGCAAAAGCAGAAAGTGCGACGGACTTTTCGGACCGTCGGCTACCATTTCCCTGCCAGCTCGCTCGCGAAAGGACACTGGAAACTGAGTCGTAGCTGGCGCCTTGTAAAGAATTCCCCACCTTCCTGATGACGTTACCAGCCTCACCAGCCATAAACCTCACTGCATGTCACTGGTTTTATATATGTATTTTCAACATGGGCAGCCATACCTGAGTATTTTTCATTTGAATGAAAATAGTGATGTAGCTTTGGATAAGCACGCCACACAGCTAGGGTTGACCCTAAACTACAGGTAGTCCACTTTGGTCCCAAAACTCTACCAATCTTTATAATTTCAATTCCAAGTTGTTCGGATATTTTTGCAAGTTCCATTTGGTTCTTATTGGATTTATGAAAAATAGTGTATACTTACTTGCTTTACTTCCTCTATGGAGTCATCTAAAACAAGTTGGAGGTGATGGTTTAAGCAGTGCCATATTGTGATGTTTGGAAACTCTTTTGCTATTGTAGTGCTCACTCCAGATTTTCTCCCAAGCATAATGTTGGCACCATCAGAGCAAAATGCTGTTACATTTTTTTAGGTAGTTCTTTGTAAACCCAACATTATTTAAACTTTCCATAACTGAATGTCATATTGTCTCTGCATCTTGTTTTTCCAATTCAACAAGCTCAACAAAAAATGTTGATGAGTTAACTGGATCCTCAAGTTTTAAGAAAAGTATCACAACTGGTTTACATGATAGTGTTGAGGCTTCATCATTAAACAAACATTTTAGCAGTCATGTGACTGGGTGGGAGTGGCTTGGTGTGGCCAACTTGGAAAATGTGGTGAAACTCACTTAATGATACTCTTGCTTAGTAACTTTGTAATATTGCTGGGCAGGGCTGAGGAGGGTGCAGCGCTATCGCTCTTGTCCTTGGGGCTCTTCTTGCAGGACATGCTGGCTGGCGCTGCTTCAGGGAGCCCTAGCCGCCAGCTCCTCTGTGCACAGCCCGGCTCACAATGCCTCCCACATCCTGTCCAGTGCCTGTCCTCAGCAGCATGGTCCTTCCCCCCCACCCAAAGACTGTGTCAGGCCTGTAGTTATATTCTTTTTAGGATCTTTGGCCAGCCACACTTTCTTATAATTTTCTATGCTGTTTCAATAGTGTAGTAGTTGGGAGGGGGGGAATAGAAGGAAGTAGGATTGTAGAATGTATTGTTGACATTCTTTTATAGAAGCTCAAGGTCATCTTTTGTCTCCGCACCTCGACACCTGACCGGAACCAGAGGGGTGTAGATGCCAGCGTGGAAGATGAAGATTGGAACATGTGATGGATTTGTGGGTGTGGGGATAGCTCATGAACTTTCAACTGGGTGGAATTCCAGGATGCAAATCAGAGTTGGAATTTTTCCATAGAGGTGCTAACTTGCCTGTAGAATAAATTGGACCTTTAAGGATGTTTTGCCTTGGACAATGATTTATTTCTGCATGGTATTTAGAACCCTAACAGACTGTTTTCTTTTGTAAAAATACCTTTCCAGACTACCTTGAAAACCTGCATGGTTGCTTTGGGATGGAGCAGACGGGCAGGATTCCGCCTCCATCCCTGAGCACCTGCAGCAACTTGCACAGTAAAGGCAATTAAGAACTCATGCTCGCGAAAAGATTTTCTTTACTATGCAAAGGCTTGCTTTAAGGCTGCAGGCACCCAGGAATGGGGGAGGGGGGGAAATGCTGGAACTGGAGCGATGGGCGGTCGGTCTTTTTTTGGGAGGGGGCAAATCCCCAGAACCAGGTTGCCCAGTCAGCACCCTGAAGAGGTCCGCACGGGGCTCTGGTGGCTGCAAAGCGTGGCACGAGGGGCAGAAGCCCCTGAACCCAGCGGGGAGCCTAAGCAAAGGAGGAGGCAGAGAGCTAGGCAGAGGAAGGGGGAAACTACTGCTACTGCTGGAGCTACATTGCCCCGCTGGGTTCGGGGCAGTGGTGGGTGTAGCCTCCTTTGTGGGAGTGGCTTGCCAGCCATGTGACCGGATGGGAGTGGCTTGCCAACCAAGTTCAGAGAACACCAAAGGACCCCACAGTCCTCTCCCTCCTTATCTTTTTCCTTTTTATCCTTCGACTTCTCCTCCTCCTTTCCCCACAACCCACTCCCTTCTAGCAGTGATATATGTTACCTAGTTTGGTAATGAAATGTCTGTAAGAAAACCACCAAGCTCAGAAAGCAGCAAGGATCCCACTATCCCCCACCTCCTCTTTCTCCCTTTCTTTCTCCCTTTTGTCCTTTCTCCTCCTTCCCCCCACAACCCCACTCCCTTCTAGCACTTCACCAGCTCAGGCATGACCGGAGAAGTTTCTCTTCTCAGAAATGTCTTCAGTGGAGCGGTGGCAGCCTGGCAGGCTGAGCGCAACCCGAGAAGACATTTCTGAGAAGAGAAACTTCTCCGGTCGGGCTGCGCCCATGTGATCTGAGCAACCACATGATTCACCTCACTCACTGTCTCCCTGGCGACAGGACAGCGCTTGCCGGCGCTCCACCAGCTCGGGCGTGACCGGAGAAGTTTCTCTTCTCAGAAATCTCTTCAGTGGAGCGGTGGCAGCCTGCGTCCCTTTCAGGAGCTCCACTGAGGAAACTTCTCCGGTTGCGCACAAGCTGGTGGAGCACCGGCAAGCGCCGTCCCGTCGCCAGGGAGACAGTGAGTGAGGGGAATCACGTGGTTGCTCAGATCACACAGGCGCAGCCCGACCGGAGAAGTTTCTCTTCTCAGAAATGTCTTCAGTGGAGCACAGGCAGATCACACAGGCACAGCCCGAGAAGACATTTCTGAGTAGAGAAACTTCTCCGGTCGGGCTGCGCTGGTGTGATCTGAGCAACCACGCGATTCACCTTACTCACTGTCTCCCTGGCGACGGGACGGCACTTGCTGGGGCTCCACCAGTTCGGGTGCGACTGGAGAAGTTTCTCTTCTCAGAAATGTCTTCAGTGGAGCGGTGGCAGCCTGCGTCCCTTTCAGGAGCTCCACTCAGGAAACTTCTCCGGTCGCGCCCAAGCTGGTGGAGCGCCGGCAAGCGTCCCATCGCCAGGGAGACAGTGAGTGAGGTGAATCGCGTGGTTGCTCAGATCACACAGGCGCAGCCCGACCAGAGAAGTTTCTCTTCTCAGAAATGTCTTCAGTGGAGCGGTGGCAGCCTGCGTCCCATTCAGGAGCTCCACTGAGGAAACTTCTCCGGTCACGCGCAAGCTGGTGGAGCACAGGCAAGCGCCGTCCCGTGGCCAGGGAGACAGTGAGTGAGGTGAATCGTGTGGTTGCTCAGATCACACGGGCGCAGCCCGAGAAGACATTTCTGAGTAGAGAAACTTTTCCTCTCG